>NC_061862.1:30510627-30810627 GCF_907164915.1 Impatiens glandulifera | reverse complement strand
AAGGTTACTCTTTTGTTCTAAACATGGTAGATATGTTGTAAATGTAGTTTAAGAATGTTTGGTGCATTATCAAAAGTAGCCCAAATTCTATTTTAAAAATATATTTCTTTAAATTAGATGGGCAACATTTTGTGTTCCTTGCTACTATGTCACTTGTAATAGAATTGAAAAGTTGTATTTTGTATTATGTTGTAGTTTAAATTAAATTAAATAGCTGAATAAGTTAGAGTAAGTTTGAGTCAACTTATTTGCTGTATTTTGTATTATGTTGTAGTTTAAATTAAATTAAATAGCTGAATAAGTGAATAAGTTAGAGTAAGTTTGAACTTATTTGCTTCAACTTATTTTTGTTTCAAATAAGCTGATTATGTTTGATTAAGTTTCTACACCCAACTAGGGATGCAAATGAGTTAACTTCTCATGAGAGCACGACTTGAGCTTGACTTTAACCGAGTTCGAGCCGAGCTCGAGCCGACTCGTTTAATATTCGAGTCGAACTCGAGCCCATATAATGCTTGCTTGATGTCTTGTGGAGATTTTTCGAGCCTCAGAATATATAATATAATTTTTTATTTATTTAATTTTAAAATTCAAAATTCAAATAATATTATTTTTCTTCTCTCTTTTTCTCTTCAAAGCCCATATGTAGGCCCAAAATCCCTAAAGTAAAACCCTAATTCCTAACATATCTATGCGACTCTTCATCTAATCTAATCTACTTGCCTCTTCTTCAATTCTTTCATTCTTCCTTCATTTTTTTCTTCATTCTTCACCATTTCTTTCACTCACTCTTCACCATTTCTTTCACTCTTATTCTTTTTTAATTCATTCTACATCATTTCTTTAACTCTTCATCTCTTCTTCTTTAGTCTTCATAATTTCTTCCACTCTTCATCTATTAATTTTCTTCTTTTTCAGTCTTCACATCGATCTCATTCATTCATAAGAGGTTTTAGGTAATTAAAATTTATTTTTATTTTTACAATAACTAGTTTTTGCTCAACAAAGAAAGGAAAAAACTATTTTATTTGTTAACTCATTAGTAAGGTAAATCTTGTTCATCCTTTTGTTCATCTTTTTTTCATGTATTAAGAGAAACTTATGTTTAAATATATATTTTTCATGTATTAGGAGAAAAATATTTTTTCATGTATTATGAGAAACTTATGTTTCGATTATTTTATACATAGGATCGGTGAATATATAGAATAACACTAGTTAAAAATACTAAAAAGGTTAATAAATTATATATAATATTGAAATAGATTAAAAAAAATGGTTAATTTATTATATATAATAAAAATAAATATTAAAAATATAATAATTAGTTTATTATAGAAAAATATAAAAATAGTTAATATATTATTTATAATAAAATTATATTATATATAATATTTAAAAGAGATAAAAATAGGTTAATATATTATATATAATAAAAATAAATATTATAAATATAATAATTAGTATATTATAAAATATAATATAATTACAGATAAAAATAGTTAATATATTATATATAATATTAAAAGAGATTAAAATTTGTTAATATAATATATATAGTAAAAGTATATTTTATATAATATTTAAATTAAAAACAATTAATATATTTATTATATAAAATATGGAGAGAGAAAAAAAGTATATAGGTTATATATAATATGTTTAGAAAAAAAAATTATAAGATTAATAATATATATTATAATATATAAAAAAATTAATAGATTCTTGAAGTTAGAATTTTGTTATAACTTATCGAGTTAATAAATAGAAAACACTGTTAGTTAATTAGCTTATATCTAGATCAATTAATTCATTTTATATTTGTTTAATATTTATTTTTTATATTAATTATTGTTATAATTAAACATTTCATATTATTAAATGCAGGTAATGTACGTTATGCGATGAAAAAACATGGTTAAAAAATATTAATATATTGAATGTTTAAACAATTTATATAGTTTTGTACTTTGATTTTTAAATTTTATGTTTTAGAATTTTGATTAGTAATGGTGATTTAATGTTTTGGATTTTGAATAGTTATAATTGTTTCATATTTTAATTTTGAAATATCATGTTTTAAATGTTTAATATGTATGGAAGTTTGATATTTTAATTTTGCAAATAAATTTTGTTCGAGTTCGTGTTTGAGCTCGAGTTCGAACTCGAGTTTGAGCTCGAGCTTGAGTTTGAAAATTTAATTTTTGTTCAAACTTTTCGAGTTAAGTCGAGCTTGTAAGTAAATATTCGAGTCAAATTCGAGCTCAAATTTATAAACTCGTTTGAGCTCGAATTCGAGTCGAACTCAAACTAGTTTGAGTTCGGCTCATTTGCAGCCCTACACCCAACTTATATATTTTTTATATTTATAATAATATTAATAATTAATATATATATATATATATAAATATATAATTTTTATATACTTAATTTTAAATATTAATAAATTAATTAAATTAAAAAATAGTCTATTTTAAAATAATTATATAAATATAATTTTTATAAGTTTTATTACTATATAATTTGAAAATGTAATTAAAATAAGTATTTTTAGTATATTTTTTACTTTTTTTTATTTTCGTAAATAAATACAATTATTTTTTATATACTATTTTATTGTCTGAATAATTATAAAACTTTACAAAATATAATTAATTTTTATGTTTTAACCATTATAAAAATATATATAATATTATAATAATGTTTTAAAATCTGAAATTCTATTATTTTTTTTTTGTTAATGTTATGTTTATTTTTGTGTTATCTAAAATTAATATTTTAAATAAAAATATTATATTATTTCAAATAATAAATAAAATAAGGTGAAAATAATTTAAAAATAATAAATTTATGATATAACTTTATATTTGTGTGTAAAACAAATGAAGAATATAATATATATATATATATTATTATAATAATAATTTTATATAAATATATGGTGTCGGTGGACATGTGGCAATACGGGGTCCGGGATGACTTAAGGTTTGATGGTGCAACCTTGATTTGCATGTCAGACATTTTTTACGGGTCTGTAGTGGCTTAAAGTTTGATGGTGCAATTTTGATTTGCGTGTCAGACATTTTTAAATTAAAAAATTATTTAAAATTTTTTGATAGTATTTAACAGCTTTTAAAATTAATTTTATTCAAATTTTAATAATATAGGGATTTTCTATAACCAAATAACGATTTGATTTTTTATGAAATCTGATTTAAATTAATTAAACATAATTAATTTAATAAAATATTATTTATTTGAAGACATAGTCGCCAATTGATTTTAGAAAAATCAATAAAAAGGTGTATATGTACAAACGTATTTTGCACTAGAGTTTCGTTTTGTTTGAAGTTTGGTGATACTCGGAAAAAGGCTTTCGCACTTTATCCTCGGTACCCGTTTAAAAATGATCTCTACTTATAAAGTTGGCTTTTGAAAATCGGTTGTATAACGTTTGAGTTTTAACCAAATATTCTTCTGATCTTAGTCATGCTTCTAGGTTTAATATTATTTAAGGTATTGAAATATTAATATTTAAATGTTGGTACTTGTTGCGGATGATAACAAGGGTGTAAATACCTGAAGAATATTAGTTATTTTTAAATGCATTAGGGTTTAGAAATAAACATCAAACAATCCTTTGTTAAAATATTTTGTGGAAATATCCCAAAAATATTTAAAATGCATTTTCTAATTTTTTGGAATTTTTAGAAAATGATTTAGAGACCCAAAAATACTAAAATAATTTTGGATTTTGAAAAGTGGAACCAAATAGGCCTTAAGATCGGAGTCCTAGTGCTTGGGTCTAATTTTATTAGTTGGGGTCTAGAGACCCTTGGTCTGGGCTCGAGAGCTCTCGGTCTGAGTACCGGAGTCTCTCGGTCGAGGTGCTAAGGACTCTCGGTCCTTAACTAATCTTGTTGGTCTAGGTGTAAAACCTATCGGTCCTAGACTAGCCTAGGGCTAGGTTTCTCGGTCCGGGGTTAGCTCTAGGCTAAGTTCATCGGTCCTTGGTCTCGGGAATCTCGGTCCTGGGTTTGGGATTCTCAATCCTATGGTTAGACCTTCGGTCCTAGGTCTTGGGAGTCTTAGCCCCAAGTTTGGATTTCTCGGTCTTGATTCATATGAGTCTCGGTCCAAGGTCAGACCTCTCAGTCCTATGTCCAAATTTTATTGTTCTAGGTGAGAATCTTTAGTTGGATTCCTCGGTCCTACCTCAAGAACATCGGTTCTAGGTCTCGGTCCTAGGTTATTTTTATCGGTCATTAGTCTCAGTCCATTCCGAGGATCCTCGGTCGGATTTTTTAGTCCTAGACTAACAAGCATCGGTCTACAAGAACACTAGGATTCAATTTTTAAAATTAATTTTTTTAGCTCTGATTCTTTAATTCAAGAGCATGAGTAGCTTCATAAAGCTCCTAGGAACATGTTGATCATCATCTCAAGGTATGAATTGACCTGGATAATGATCAATATGTTCAAAATAGTTTATGATCAAAAATCGAGTTTTTGATTTTAAAGCTATTTTGAAGTGATAATAGCTATCTAATAGTTTCATTATATCACTTATACTTAATTAGTGCCAAAACAAGAACACTGACTATTCGTTTTGACCAATTCAAGAAATAAAAAATTTCGTTTTGTTTTGGAAAATTTGATGATCAAACGTGATCGGGATTGATTGAACATGATCTAAATAGTTGCCCAACATCATTACAATCATGTTGGTAAACTTTTTGTATTGTAATTCGATCGAATTAATCCAAAAACAGAAAAACATTGTTTTTAAAATTCAAATTTGGGATTTTGTTATTTAGATCCATTGATCGGTTCTATCTTATCCAGATAGTTCATAAATTATCAAGGATGAATTCTCAACCATAAAGCACCATAAATAGTAAGCATACAAGCTTATGTTATTTGAAATATAAAAATTTCAAATTCAAAATGTAAATATGAATTAGTGGTTGATTGGAACTTTACCAAGGATTGTAGAACACTCTTTGATCCAAGCTTTCTAGATGCACATATCCAAGCTTGAAGGCCTTAAAAAGAAATTTCTAAATTTTGAAGCTTTAATGGTAGTTTTCTATTTTTTTATTTAAGGCTTCTGTGTTGGTAGGTAGCCTTCGGAATGAGTTGATGAGGCTATTTATACTCATCCTAGGTCGGGTGGGAAAGTCTTGTGGCCTGAATCGGCCAAAAGCCATAAATGCCTTTTGACTGTTCTTGGCTGGCAGTCAACGGACTATGGTGATTCATCCCTATTTTGTAGGGGAGAATGATCACCAAAGTGGAATGATCCTTCCGAGCTTTGAATCAGCTCATTTTTTGGACCAATGGTTGAGTTCCAAAAACTTAAAATCAACACGGTTGCTTCATGTTTATCCTTGCGGTGTCGCGATGAAGATGAAGATCAAAGCTAAAAACGACGTTCTTTCCTCTGTTTTTGGCGTTACGTTGGCGATCCGTTAGTGGTCCGTCAGTCGATGGCGTTCCATTAGCATCCTGGCTAACGATCCGTCTCCTGATCCGCTGTAACCCGTGCGCGTGTCTCTTTATTTACAACCGGCTACGACCTGGGTGTTGTATGAAAATCCAGCGCTGATCCGATGGCAACGAATCCTTCTGTAGTGAATTCATTTGTTTTCTTTATTTTAAAATCTTAAGTGTTGGTTTAAAATTGATTTTACTTTCACCCTTTGGGCTTTAATTTTGATCTTTTTAAATACATAAATATTATAATAAATGTGGTAAATATTTTATCAATTTTTTTTATTTTTAAGATATAAATAAATAATTTTTTTAAATAAAATGGATACAAAAATTTATCAAAATTATTTTATTTTGTTCTATCATTTTTCTAAATTATTTAGAGGCATTATGGGTATAACATTTATCCCATATTTTTTATTTTGGCCTTAACGCTTAATTAATATGATTAATTACCACATTAATTAATTCGAATTAATTGTTGTAAATAGATTTTTGACAATGAAATTAACTAATTTGATCTTATTTATTTATAAATAATTTAAAATAATTATTTTAATATTATAAATTAAAATGTATATTTTTAGTGCTTACACAGGTGTTTGTGTAATAAGTTACCCTATTAATTTTAAATAATAAATTAACGCAACAAATTATAACTAAACACATTATTAGGTTTAAGTTCAATTTTCTCACTACCTACTTTTATAACTATAATCTCACATTTAAGATCATAAATTTAACATTTTTTTAAAAATATATTCATTCTTTCTCCTTTTTTCACTTTTTATTATTTGTTTTCTTATTTATATAATTTTCTTTAATTATTATAATAATACAATTCTAATTTTTAACCAACAATTTTTTTTTATCTAAAGACACAAATTTAAAATATTTATATTTTTACTTTATTTATATGTGTTATTTAAAAATATATATATGATATTAAATTATTGTTTAATAATTAATTATAAGATTGATTATAACTTTTTAATACCAAATATTAACAAAAATAAAATAAAAAATATATATACAAATTTGACAATAAAAAATATTTTAAGAAAAAAATAAATAATATAATATAATAATTTATAGAAACTAATATATTCATATTATTTATTTTAAAGTAATTTATTTTTAATTTAAGTAATTTATTAATATTTAAAATTAAATTAATTGCGAATAAGCTAACGTCAATATTAAGCTAAATATTTAATAAATTATTTAAATTAAAAAATAATATATTTTAAAATAAATGATATAAATATATTAATTTTTATAAATTTTTTATTTTAAAAATATTTAATATAAATATGATATGAAAAATATGTATATATATATATATATTTATGCTTTATTGTTATTATTTTATTATTATAATAATTTTATATTAATGCATAAAAAATAATAATAAATAAAATAATTAGAAAGAGATGGAATAAATGAAAGATAATAAATAAAATAATTAAAAATAAATTAAATATATGAGAAATAATTAATAAAATGATTAAAAAAAATAAAATAAATGAGATATTGAATAAAATGATTACAAATAGATGTTGTAGATTAGAAATAATAAATACAAAATATTTAAAAGTTCTGAGAGTGAAAATTGTTGAGATTATAAGTTTAAATGTTGAGAAGAGAGGTAGAAAAAAATTATGTTGAAACGCAAAATATGTTTGATTATAATATTTTTTTGAATTTATTACGCAAAATCACTTTACCAACTTATAATAGAATCGCCCAATCACAATGAATTAAATTTATCCAGAATTAGCTTATTGAAATAAGCTGAATACAATTAAACATATAGCTGAATACAATTAAACATATATCAGATTAAACTCAATAAGTTAAAGCCAATCAATTGACTATAAGCTGAATAAAAGGGTTATTCATATTTGAGTTAAAATTATAATCTCATTTATTTTAAAATATTAATGATAATTTTGAGGAGATATATAACATTTTTAATAAAAAAAATGTACAAGATATTAATATATAAAGATAAAATAAAAAATAATAATTATATATATATATATATTATTCTAATATTTTATTTAATGAATTGAGTGATGTGCTAAAGAAGGTGGAATGAAAATATATTTTTTAGATTTTAGTTATTTAAATAACTCAAACCGAACAAAAATATAAGAGATAATTAATAAATAAATAATTAAAAAAGTGACGTTGAGATAGTAAAAAAAGCGTTTAGATTATAATTTTAAACGTTACAGAATTGATGAAAAGAAAAAAATTACGATTTAAACGTAAACTATTTTTAATTATAATTATTTTTAATTAATTTATTATGTAAAATTATTATAACATATTATTAGAATACGCTTATAATTTAGGGGTGTGAACGAGCCGAGTCAAGCTTGAATTAGCCCTAGCTCGAGTTCAGCTCACTCGTTTTTTATTGGCTCGGTTCGAGCTCGATCGATATTTCAATATTAAGCTTAAACTCGATTCGATCATATAATCATAAGCTCAAGTTCGGCTTGAAAGACTATAATTTAAATATATTTATATATTAATTTCTTATATTAAAAAAATTATAATGAAAGTAGAGAGTCTTATCAAGAATAATACTTTCAAGTCGTGTATTGTATTTGAGATTAACTTGAAAACATATTAGACTTTATTAAGTTTATTTTGAAAAATAAAACAATTTGTAGTAAAATAAAAATAATTTTATATCTCATAAAATATAATATATTTATATTATATATATTAAATTATTTTACAGTATAATTATATTTTGATTTGATTTTAAAAAATTATATTTATGTAATTAAATTAATATAAAATTTATTTATTTTCTTATAAGTATTATATAATATATATTTAAATATTATTTTGATATATATTGATATACCAAAATATTGAAAATTTCTTACTTTTACAGTATCAATAATTTCGATATCAGTATCATAGCTTACGTTTTTTCAGTTTACCAAAAAATTGATATTCTCGATATATTGTTGTACGATATTTTTGATATATCTATAATATCGGTAAAAAAATTCTCACATCTATGTATATTTTATGTTATATTAAATAAATATAAAATTTTTTATAATGATTAACAAAAAAAAAAACAATATTGTCGGGTAGTGTTAGATATTTTGTTAATATAAAGTCAATCTATTCCAAAATTTAAATTTTTATAGTTTATTTTTTTCCTAGCTAATTCTTTTATCAAAATTTAAGAAGAACCAATATTCGATCTACAATTGTTGTAGACAAATTTTATCGGGAGATGACTAAGGACAATCAAATTATTAAAAGAGTCATAGGAGGATTTGGATTTTGAAAAACAAGATAAAAATTAAGATTATGTGGATAATTGAATTTTGAGAAGGCCCATAAGTAATAAATCTCCCATAAATAGTCTTATGGGTATGTTTCAAATTTTGATTAAAAAGTAAAATATAATAACAAAAATTATATCATTAGGCTCGAAAAAGCTCGACGAGCTATGAAACGAGTCTTACCTAAGCTCGAATTCGGCTCGAATCTTAAACGAGCTGGCTTGAGCTCGATTTTGACCGAACTCGAATTAAACTTTGACCGAGCGGCTCACGAGTGACTCGGCTCATTTACAACCCTACTATAATCTAAGAGCTTCTTTGGATTTTGGTTATTTGAAAAAACAATAGAGAAAAAAAAGTAATTGTCGATAATTTTGAAAGTTTTATAATTATTTTTATAATTAAAAAGACTTAAAAATATTAATATATATATAAATAAAATAAAAAATATTACAATAATTTGATTAATATTTAATAATATGATTAATTAAAAAATAATATTGATTTTTATATAGATTATATATTAAAATAATTCAAACTTTAATGATTATTATATATATATATATATATATATATATATATATATATATATATATATATATAAAGGAATGAATTATTTAAATAATAATATAAAAGAAGATAAAAAAGAAAAATATAATTTGAGATGTGATGGGGTTAGAAATGATGGATGAGCAATGATGATGAATGAAGCTGACAAGGAAAAGTCAGATCATTGGGTCTACATCATTTTTCTCCCACTCATTTGTCTTGTCAAATCGTCCCATTGCCATTTAGCGGTACTTGTCTCTCCCTCTTTCTCAAACAACTTATCTAATTAATTTTATTTTATTTGTTTTCATTATTTTTATTTAATTGACCAAATTTTATTTATTCAAGATCTCTTTCGCTTACGTTTATTTACAAATCTTCAAATCCTAATTATTTGTTAACAATGTTAATGGGTTAATTCGAACTTATTTAAATAAATTTATTTTATAATTTTGAAAGGTTTAATTATTTGTGAAAAATAAATGAATAATATTTTAATAATTTATTAATAAATTGATTGATAAAGAAATTAGTAAAAGTGCAATAAATTAATCAAGGACCCAAACTTGGGTTTCGTTTGATTTTTTTGGCTTTTGGGATAAAATTTAAGTTTTATCCCAAAATGCAGATTTTATCCCAAAATCCAACAATCTCATTATTAATCAAATCAACACTTTTATTAATTAAAATACTTAAATTACCCTTATTTAAATATTTTATTTTATATTTATAAAAATAATATATATATATATATATATATATATATATCTTATATTATTTTATTACATTATAAATTTTATTTTCATATAAATTAAATTAATAAATTATTTAATTTTAAAAAATTATATTAAATATAAATAAGTTTAAAATATAAATAAAATTATAACATTCTATATTATCTAATATACCATTTAAATTTTAATAGTTTAAATAAATAATTATATTAGAAAATAAAGTGACATATATTTAAATAAAAATATTTATAACATTAATTTTATGTAAAAAAATTATACTAATTATATTAAATAAAAATAAATACACAAACAAGGCCAAGACACTACTAATGGGTGGTATTTTCATTGGTAAATTATGGCATTGTTTATTTAATTTTATTTAAATCACTTTGATTATTTAAAAAATAATAATTTATGTTGATTTTTAATATATTCAAATGTTTTGCTAAAAATATTAAAATTGTATTAATATATAATTATTAAAAAAAATTAAATACAAAAATATATAATATTTTAATATTTTCATTAATAAATTAAATAATAAAATTATGTTGAATTAAATTAAGTTATTTAAATCATATAAATCAAAATTTCTTAACAAAGAATCTTAAATACTTAAATAGGCTTGGATTTTGATGACAACGTTTTCAATATTATTTCCTTTTGGAAAAAAAATAACATTTAACCACTGAAAAAAAATCCTTGGCTAATAAAAAAAACTTCTTTTAAGGAGACCATTAATAATGATAATTACTTATAGTTTCTTAAAGGTTAAATATTTAATACAAAATAATTATTTTTACTATTGTTAATACTAAATCATATTTAGTTACCATAGTTAAATCTCAACATATTTATCTTTATAAAAAGACAAAAAAAAAAATTATATATATATAAGGACGGAATTTATTTATCAGGATTAATAACTTGCACGTTTAAAAATTATAACTTCTTAGGCCTCGTTTGATCTTTGGGTTTTTGAGATAAAACACAGGTTTTATCCTAAAACCCAACAATCTCATCATCAATTAAATCAACACTTTTATTAATTAAAATACTTAAATTACCTTTAATTAAATATTTTATTTTATATTTATAAAAAATAATATATATATATATATATTATTTTATTACATTATAAAATTTATTTTCATAAAAATTAAATTAATAAATTATTTAATTTTAAAAAATTATATTAAATATAAATAAATTTAAAATATAAATAAAATTACAACATTCTATATTATCTAATATAATTTAAATAGTTTAAATAAATAATTATATTAGAAAATAAAGTGACATATATTTAAATAAAAATATTTATAACATTAATTTTATGTAAAAAATTATATTAATTATATTAAATAAAAATCAATACAAAATATAAATAAAATTATAATCTATTATATTATTTTATGTAATATTTGAATTATAATAGTGCTTATTTATAAGTATTTATAAAAAAATATTTATATATTAATTAAAGTTAATATTAATATATATATATATATATAGTTTTTTAATATTTATTTTATTATATTTAAATTTTATTTAATATAATATTATTTTATTATATATAGAGGGAGAGAGGGAGAGAAAAGGGAAGAGAGATGAGATAGAGGGAAGAGTATAATAGGAATAAAATTAAAAAAACTTAGTTTTTTATCAATTTCATCAAACAAGAGTTATTTGGAAAAAATTCAACATTTATCTAAATAACTCATACATCAAACAAGGCCTTATTTCAGGTAACACCAACCATTTTATTTATCGTGATTAATACTATAAATTTAATGACTAAAGTTTATTTATCATCGTTAATACCTAGACCTACCTACAACGAAAATGTTTTGTGTGTAGGGTTTAGTGAAAAAGTTGAGGTAATTTAATTTTGTTTTGGTTTGGTCCAATTTTTTTTAAATATATTAAAAGGTAAAGTTAGTTAACATATGATTTGCTTGATCGGGTTCAAAATTTCGCATGTATATTAAAGGATTGAGATATATAATTACTCTCTTCTACGACTTACAACAAAATAGACATTTATTGGTGCAATAATACGAGTAGTAAGGAAAAAATCTTACCGACACTTAATTTAGCGTCAGTAATATAATTATTTGCGTTGCTAAATGTCTTTTATTTTTATATTAAGACATATTAATTTATATTTTTATATTATTAAATTAAGCTGACACAAATGTTTCATCAGCAACGAGCTGGTTGGAGTTGCTATATCCAATTATCTTATTCAATTGAGTCGATATCCTCCTTATTTAATAATTAATTGCAAAATCTGTTATTATTATTATTATTAAAGAATTATAAGATAAATTAGATTTTGTATGGTATTAGTGACAATGATATAATTAACGTTCAAAACTTTTCTTAGTTTTTTTTTCAACGCACTTTCTCTTACAAACTATACAAGATGCAAAAAAAAAAATACAAATTATATATCTGTCTCAAGTCTTAATAAATGTTTTTGCAAAGACATCTAAATTTTGATATTTCATTAGTTTTTTATACTAAATAAAATAACCTAATCTTACAATAAAAGACACAAATAAAAAAAAATTGTGTAAAATTTTATCATTTAATTAATTAATTAATTTTTTTTAGCATGATCACTTTTTTAATACATTTTCATCTAAATTTTATTTATCTATTTCAGTCATATTTTTTTATATTCATTACAAATTGTTTTTTTAAATGATTGTAATGATTATAATAAAACAAGACTCACTTTTTAAAACAAACATCACACATAAACGAACATATTAATGAAGTCCTTAGTTTATTATGAAGACCGATTCTATCCACAAATTTTAGAACAGTAGTCTAAGTATTAAGTTATATATATATATATATATGATAGGGTTACTTGATTCAAATATATTTTTTTTATTAATTTTAAAATAAGTGTAATTTAATGTTTTGATTTATAATTTAAATAAAATTAATAAAAAAAAATAATCCACGATGATTTGTTCGTTTCAGGTTATTTAAATAACCTAGAGGAGAAAATAATGATTATGAGTATAATTTTGAGAAAATAATTATGTTTTTTTTTTTTAGTAAAAAGACCTAAAGGTATTCATTTATATAAATAAAATAAATTATAATAATTTAAAATAGAGATAGTTTAGTATTTTTATAAATGAATTGATTGATTTGATGGATGAGAAATGAAATGATGTGATAATTAATTTTATTGGATTATTTGAAAAACCTGAATAAGAAGAAGGTCTTGCATTAAAAAATAACCCCATATCAGAACGATACAAATATCTGTTGAACAACAATTGATTTTTTTTTTTTTTACAATGTTTACATTTTTTTGGTAAAAAATTTTAAAAATTATTAATATATAATTGATAAAATGATAGCTTTAAAATATAAATTATTTTAATTAATAAATTAAATGATATAATAAATAAATAAAATGATATTTGATTTAATTAATTTATTTAAATAATCCAAACCAATCCAGTTTAATTCATTACTCTATACTTCAAGTTAATTATTAACTAAATATCAAATTATTTTCATTTTAATATTTTATATAACATTTTAATTATTTAAAACATACAATTCTATGATTATTTTACTCAAATGACCTAATAAATTTAAATATATAATAATCTAAAAGTATAAATTTTGATTTTATCATAAAATCATCTACTCTAACTTTTCCTTTTTTCCATTCTTCTCTCACTCTCACTCTCACTCTCACTCTCATATACACGCGTACAATAATCATTTTAATTATTTTTTTTATTGTTTTACCCCTCCTTATAAGGGAACAAAGAAAAATTAGGAGCAGACAATCCCAAATGTTCTTTTTAAACACTTAGGGTTGTCTCCTCCTTTTGTCCCTTTTCTCACTATGAGGGAGCTAAGATATATAAAAGTAGATGATTCAATCCCTTTTTAGGGGAGTGATCAGTTGTTCCCATGGGCTTGGGCTTGTTCTCTTTGGGTTTTTTTAAAAACTCAACCTAAATCAATTTTCTAATTAATCACTTCTCAACAATTACATCACTTATTTCATTAACTAAAATACCAAAATACTCTTTATTTTAAATTATTATTTATTATTTTATTTATATATACTAATACCTTTTAAGTCTTTTTGTCAAAAATAATCATTATCTTCTCAAAATTATCACTAATCATTATTTTTTTCTCCCTCTAAATTTTTAAAAAAACCCAAATCCGTTTCCCATCTTCCCTCTCACGGTAAGTGGTAAAAGTATAATTTTCTTAAAATGATTGTTTTGTTATCTCCTCTCCTTAAGAGGGAGCTGGGATATGTGGAGTAAAGGATTCAATTCCCTTTTTAGAAGAGGGATCAGCTGTTCCACATCATGTGCACCTTACTGTGTGCACCTTACTGTTTTACTTGATAGAAAATATATTTTATAATTATTTAATTTCATATATTTACTTTTTTCTAATTATTTATATATTTTTTTTATCAAGTGATATAAGGAAGGGCACATAATATAGAATAGTTGATTCCTCCTATCTTTTTAGGAAGAATGTCAAACGAAACTTAAGTTTGACGAAATATTACCAAACAAAATCCCCATAAGCGTTTTAGGGATAAACATTGAACTTGGAATCGATTTGAACCGTTATATTGACTTAGTTTAAATAGAAAAAATATATATATGTATATATATGATTTGTCGATTTTAGAATTAAGTGCATGGTCTTTTGATTTAATACAACTCATGTAGTAAGACCAAATATATGTTTTATTCAAATAACTAAACCAAATTCGTAATATTTTTATTAATATTATGATTAACGTAGAAATTTACAAATATACCAACTTATTTTTATGTTTTATTTAATAAGAAATTTGTTTGAAATTATTATTATTTTAATATCTTTAACATAATTTTCTTAAATGGTTCATTTAAAATGATATAAACAATAGTTGTTTAAGCTATATGACAAAAACATTACAAAAATTAAAAAAAAAACATTAAAAAAAACACAAGACAAAATAGTACACCAATGATCAAACAAAAAGATATTCAAAAAAATCAATGAGTTTCTCAACTTCCTCAACTGATTTACCCAATGAAACATCCCCAATTATCATAATAATAGAATTATGAATTAAACGCATCAGTCGATAACGATCACTAAACATTCTACGGTTTCTTTCAAGTCAAATGGTTCACCAAAAGATAAATGGGATAGGGGCCCAACGACTCGGACCAACCGAACTCATCGTCTCTATCCAAACTTCTCAATAACTAACGATTGATTCTGGTATAACCACTATATACTAATCATGTTCTATAATAAATTCTAAATCGCAATCACTCCATCGAAATGTAAGAGCAAGTGAGACACCAACTACACTTATTTATGACACATCCTACAACAACTTGCCATAATACACCATTTTTTCATGCATTTATCATCCGTTAAAATTTCTTCATTCATGACATTCCATCCAAAGAACAAGATCTTGGATGAGAACTTAGAGTCCCACAACTTCTCCCATATGAGATTGTAAGGAGCATTTTCCGTAATAAAGAGTAATAATGACTAACCTTAAATTTATCAATATCTTGCCAACGTAAAATATCACACAAATAAGGATTCATCTCTTTACGCCCCACCAAGTTCAACAATCTATCATGTGAAGCTAATTCTTCAACATTTAAGTCTTTTACTATATTTGATTCTCATTGCAAAAATATTAGAACTCACGTCAAACATGTCTTTGACTATAGAATATCTACATATAACAATCGAGGCAAGGGTTAGGTATGATGAGGAAAGACTTCTAATACTACAACATACGTTATCCCCAAAACTAATCGAAGAGCCATCGTCAACTAAAAATCTTAATTTTCCACGAAAAAACTTCCACATTAACGAGATGCCACTCCAAATACTGCATCTCACATCCCGGTTAATAGGTTTGGTGATCCAACCAAACCAATCTCGCTCATACTTGCATCTAATCATAGTAGCCCATAAAGAGGTAGGCTCGAAGAATATATGTTACACAATCTTGTAGAAAGATGAAACAAAACTAATATGTCTAAAAATTTTCACATCAATAGTTCTAGGCGCTTTGCGAATCGGATAAATTAATGAAGAGTTCCAACTCTTGTCAAATGATGAGAATTTATCAAAATGCTCGATCGCTTCCATGATATTATGTTTTTGAAAAACCACAATTTTTAAGAAGGGTAAAGTAAATCATCGCTTTTCGAGGCCTTGACACTCCCACGACCCATTACCGCTGTCATTTTGCTCAACACATACTAATAAATTTTACACGATCCAAATTCGGTCGAACCCTATGTGGTTCCTGAATAAATCTTTATAGAATTTTACAATACTATTTGAAATCATAGCTCACAATCATGGGCAACACCCAACACCGAAATTGAGTTAATGGCATTATTCCTAGCATGTGCCTTCAAGATCCCTTGAAAGATGCGACCTTAGCGATTGCATGGAGATCTGAGTGAAAAACGATGGTCGGCACGACCCACTAGCTACACGCGCCTGCCTATTAGTCGTCGACTTTGAACAGGCTCTCACTGACACCTAAGGTCGACCATCGACTAGACGGACCACTCGACCTCCTCTACCAACCAACGAGGAACCACTCTTCCTCCTCATCATCATTCATTGCATAATATGTTGTTATTTACCATCTCTCCTTTTCTTACATGACCCTTGATCATCCCTCCCATTCTCATCAACTCAACTTTTCAATTTGGGGTTCTTATTCGTCTTATTTTTAATATAACTAGCATGTAGTCCGTGCATTTGCACGAGTAATTATAAAAAACCAAAAAAAAAATTATGTTAAAAATATGACTTTATAATTTACTCTCACATATATATCCAAATTAACCACAATTCTTGACTTGGTAATCCGGACACTTTAAAAATTAAGCATCATTATATATATATATATAAGTTAGTTAAAAAGTTGAACTTATATTGTTAAAATGTCGCGCGTTCATCAAATTTGGTGTTGACTTTAAATAAAAAGTGTTATTAGCCTAGTCGGTTAAAGGGTTGTATTTGTTTTGTTATGTTGCAAATTCGAAACATACCTATAGCGTTTTTAATTTTATTTTTAACCGTTTTAAGTTTATGTGCGGGTCAACCCACAATCCGACCCAAATATACATTTACTCTCAAATATATATCAAAATTAATCACATCTCTCGACCCGGTAATCCGGACACTTTAAAAATTAAGCATTAATATATATATAAATTTTGTTTAATTAGTTATTTTAAAATAATGTTAAAACATGTTATGAATTATTGAATATATAAGATGCAAATATCTAATTGTGAAACTGACCCAATATATTTGTTTGGGTATAACGATTTTTATTTTTTTCAAAAAAAAAAAATTACAACTTAACCCGATCAACCATCACAAATAATATAATAAATTTAATTAATATTTGAAATAAATTCATTTCATAACATAAATTTCTCAATATTAAAAACCTTGATATGTAGGGTTTATTTAAATAAATTTCAAAGAACCCACCATATATTTATATATTCTCTTATTTATTAAAATATTAATTTCGTAAAAACATATTTTATTATTCTTTAAAAAATATTTTTTTTTAAATATATTAATATTCATTATGTTTTTTTAGCAAAATCTTTTTTTTTTATAAATTCCTATCAAATTAAACTATTGATTGGTTCAAATAAACCATGTCCAAAAATTTTAATTTCCCCTATAATTTCCCCTATTTTTGTTAAATTTAAAAATGAATGATGTGACATCTTCAATTTTTTAATACATGATCATATTAAAAAAAAAAAAAACTAAATCATACATCAGTGTTGGGGTCCATTACATCTTTTATGTCCCCTTTCTATCCTATTCAAGTGCACATTTTTTCAACTAACTTAATTACCTTTCTAAATTTGGATAGTTAATATGCATTATTTATTATTGGACATTATAAGAAGATATATAATTACAAGACAACAAATATTGACTTAATTAATTAATTTTAATTAGAGGCCATATATTATGGATGTAATGGTGGTGACGGGTGAACTTAAATATTAAAAAAACGAGAATATAAAAGTGACATAAAGTCCCATTTACCCCATTTTTTATGTCAATTTGAAGCCACTTACATATAAGTAAATTAAAAAAGTACATCTAGATAATATGTTATTAGTAAGTGTGATAATAGAGGGTATTCAGTTAGGCTAAAGATTAATTTTATATTATTTTATACTATAGTCTATATATACTTACATATGTTTTGTTTATAATTTTTTTAATATTTAAAACCATTCATCCAAAAATCAGATTCATGTTGCCACTAATCATGTAACCATTAATAAAATATCTTTCATATGTAGACATAGGAAAAATTAAATTTTTATAAATATGTCGGTATAAATACCAAAAGGAATAAATCTGTCGTAAATAAAAACATAAATTGAAAGGTGCACAAAATATGTCGGTATTGACATGCAATGCCGACAACTAAATTTGTCGGCTATGGCTCCTTCCAAAAACTGAATAAAAATTAGAGGGTAAATGTCAAAAAATTTGAACTAATTCTGTCGGTTTTTGCTCCTTCCAAAAAAACATAAAAAATACTAAGTGTTGGGCTTTTTCTGGAGGGGAAATATCGATAGATTTAGATTAATATGTCGTGTTTGTCCCTCCCAGAAATCAAAAAAATATAAGTGTTGGGCTTTTTCTGGAGAAGATGTGTCGAAAAATTTAGACATAATCTGTCGGTTTTGGCCCCTTCCAAAAAATAAAAGAAAAAAATTCTAAGTGTTGGGCTTTTTCTAGAGGTATATGTCGACAGATTTAGATTTAATCTGTCGGTTTTGGGTTGTTTCTGGAGGGGATGTGTCGAAAAATTTAAACTAAATCGGTCAGTTTTGGCCACTTTCAAAACACAGAAAAAATATTCTAAATGTTGGGTTTTTTTCTAGAGGGGATATGTCGAATTGGACTAAATTTGGTCGGTATTGACATTCTTCACTAATTTTTTTCTCTTTTCTAAGTGGTGTTTTAGTTTATATGTATATGGATCTTATTTAATTTTCTAATCATATGAATTATGTGTTAATTTTCAAGTATAAAGATTGTGATTGATTTTACAAGTATATGTTTGTGTTTGATTATAAAAAGATGTATAAATTAAGATTTAGGTTCGATTATAATTAGAATGTGTGTGTATGATTTGTGTTTGGATGTGTAGGGGTTGTGTTTTATTTAAGTATATAAGATTGTGTTTAGTTTCTTAAGGATAAAATATGATCAGGCTTAAATCTGATTAATTATTAAATTTTTAAGGGATTAAATACCTATAAATTTGAATTAAATCTTTCGGTATTTAAGGGTAATATCGAAAAAATTACTCAATTTTTTCGGTATTGGCCTTTCCCAACACTTAAAATTTTTTTCGGGTAATTAAAGGAAATGCCAAAAGAAATACGCAAATTTGTCGATTTTGGCCCCAAAAACTGAAAGATTTTCTCCAATTCTATCGGTGTTTTGCCTTTTCACTAATTTCTTTTCCCTTTTTTAAGTGGTGTTTTATTTTCTAAGTATATGGATTTGTTTAATTTTCTAATTATATGAATTGTGTGTCAATTTATAAGTATAGGGATTGTGATTGATTTTACAATTATAGGTTTATGTTTGATAAAAGGATGTATAAATTAAGTGGTGTTTTATTTTCTAAGTATATGGATTTGTTTGATTTTTTAATTATATGAATTGTATGTCAATTTACAAGTATAGGGATTGTGATTGATTTTACAATTATAGGTTTGTGTTTGATAAGGTTTGAGTTTGATTATGATTAGGATGTGTATGTATGATTTGTGTTTGGATGTGTAGGGGTTGTGTTTTATTTTTAAATATATAAAATTATGTTTAGTTTCTTAAGGATAAAATATAATTAGACTTAAATTTGACTAATTATTAAATTTTAAGGGATAAAATACTGATAAATTTGAATTAAATCTTTTGTATTTAAGGGAATGCCGAAAGAATTACTCAATTCTTTCGGTATTAACCCTTCCCAACACTTAAAAAAAATCCGGGTAATTAAGGGAAATATCGAAAAAAAAACAGTCAGTATGTCGATTTTGGCTCCAAATACCGAAAGATTTTTCTCCAATTCTGTTAGTATTGTCCTTCTTCACTAGTTTCTTTTCCCTTTTCTAAGTGTGTTTAGTTTCTAAGTATATGGATATTGTTTAATTTTTTAAGCATATGAATTGTGTGTCAATTTACAAGTATAGGGATTGTGATTTATTTTACAATTATAGGTTTGTGTTTGATTATAATTAGGATATGTGTGTATGGATTGTGTTTAGATGTGTAGGGGTTGTGTATAATTTTTAAGTATATAGGATTGTGTTTAGTTTCTTAATGATAAAATATAATCAAACTTAAATCTGATTAATTATTAAATTTTAAGGGATGAAATACCGATAGATTTGAATTAAATCTTTATGTATTTAAGGGCAATGCCGAAAAAATTACTCAATTCTTTCGGTATTGGCAATTCCCAACACTTAGAAAATTTCCGAGTAATTAAGAGAAATGCCGAAAGAAATAGGCAAATCTGTTGGTCGTTAGTACGTTAATACTAATAAATTTACTATAATTTCGGTATTGACCCTTTAAATCAGGTTTTTGGTAGAAACCCTCTCGTGTGCTTTCTCTCTTTCTTTACTCTGCCGAAACCCATCGTCGCACCGTTCTCTTCGCCCAACCATTTTGCCATCTAGTTGTTCTCTTCCTCCGTCTATAGATCTATGCCGCCAAGCCACTCAACCGCATAATAAGAAAAATATTTGTGGTAATGTGTTGTGAATAATGATGGATCGATGTAAAAGAGAAGATTAAAGATGGTCCTAAAACCCATAAATATATATATATATATATATATATATATATATATATATATCATTTTAAATCAATATAACTCCGACCTAAAATAAAAATGCTTTCAAATGGGTACATCTGTCATAAAATTTGATACATGCAATTTTGTAAAAATCACAATGGCGAGTAATTATTAGCACAAGGTTTATCCATGAAGTATCAGAGTGAAAAATAATTTGTTTCAAGAAAAATAGAAAATATTTAGATTACTAATTAAATGACATTCTAATGTACCATGATAATTAAAAAGTTATTTAAAATTAAATCCTAATATATATATATAAATATATATATATCCCATATCCCCCAAAGTCTTGAATATGATCTCCCGTTAAAATTAAATATGATTAATGATATAGGTAACTTAGATCATCTTCAACCCACCTGCAAACTCATCTCCATAATAGGTTTTAGTCCTCCAACCCACCTGCAAACTCATCTCCAAAATGGGTTTTTTTGCAAATTCTCATTCCTCAATACCCAAATTTGCAGGGACACTATTCACATACTCAAAAGTTTTCAAAACTTTCATTTCAGTCCTTTTAGTTTGTTTTTAATTAATTTATATAACTTATTTATATTTTAATTTGTTTACATATTTTATTTATTTATATTTTAATTTATTTATATTTTACTTTATTTATTTATATGTTTAATTCATGATCATTTTTATTTGTTTATATGATTAACTTATATTTAAATTTTTTATATTTATATTTTATATTTTTTAAGTATTATAAATTTATAATAATAAACAATATTGATAAAAAAAAATAAACGTGTTTGAGTGTCATCTTATCTATTCTTGAATCTAACTCAAGGTATTTCTCCTCCAACTCATTATGTAATCTAAGGAAAATAATATAATATGGGTTATTATTTAGATGATAGTATATATCCAAAATGGTCTACCATTGTGCAAACAATTCATGAGCCACGTGGCTCGAAAAAAAAACATTTTGAAATGAAATAGGAAGCATGTAGAAAAGACGTTGAACGTGCATTCAGAGTTCTTCAATCACGTTTTGCCATTGTAGCAGGACCGGTACGATATTGGAGAAAAGAAGTGTTGCATGATATAATAACTACATGTATAATTTTGCACAACATGATTATTGAGGATGAACGTGACCTCAGTACACCTATTGAAATTGAAATGGAAACGCTTTCGTCGGAGGTCGAAATGGTGATAAATGAAAACACTCGATTTCAAGATTTCATATCTCGATATGAAAATATAAGAAATAAAGAAGCCCACATTGAATTTCGTAATGAATTAATTGATCATTTGTGGGAGGAATACACCAATTCCGAGAATTGATAAATCGTCTATTTTATGTATGGAAAGTATGTTTTAATAAGGTTTGTTTTGTTGTATGTTTTTTGTTTGTGAAATGTAATTTGTGTTTATTTACTAATGTTTAATTTGTTTTATGCAGTTGTATAAATAATTGATTTATAATTAATTTTATCAAAATTTTCTTTAATTGAATGAGAATTTAAAAATAATTAATAAGTTGTTATAAAGTTATGGGTTCAATTTGTAATTTTAGATAAATATATAAATAATATTGAAAAAATTAAAAATTATTATATAATGGAATATTCTGAAAATATTCTTTTGAGTTTGGGTTTTTGGGTTAGAGATGAATTACTGTTTGATGGGATGTTTACTGCATTTTGAGTTTGAGAATAAGACCATCTCCAACCCACAAACTCATTCTCAAACCCAAAATGCAGTAAACGTCACATCAAGCAGTAATTCATCTCCAACCCAAAAACTCATTTCCAAACCCAAAAGAATATTCTTAGAATATTCATTTCTTACACAAACTTTTTAACCTTATTAATATTATCTATATATTTATCAACTTTACATATTTAACCCCAATCTTTTTTTATTAATTCAATAAAATTAATTATATATCACTACTTTATAATAAATCAATAATATATTTAAATAAACGAACACATTATATAATAACAAACATTATTAATAAAAAAAACTTATACACATAGATATAAAATAAATTAGATAAAATTTAAGTATAATAAATTTATTGATTTAATTATACATTTAGAAAAAAATATAATTTTGTATCTTAAGAGTAAAAAAACATAAATTAAATAATTAATTTACATGTAAAAAAAATTAGAAGTAAAAAAAGAAAAAGAAAAAAGTGTGAGGGCCATTTTTTAAAAATGGCCAAAAATTGGTGATAATGAACAGTCCAAACGCAAATATGCGTCTGAACTGATGAGAGGGAAGGTTGATACGCATTAGACCATCTCCAACGGGTACCCATAATGCGTTTGGGGTGCCCTTTTTCCTCCAACCGTACTGCAAAAAAAAACTCATTTTGAGTTTTTGTATTCTCTCTCTTCCAACCAAACGCATATATGCGTTTGGACTATTCATACTGCATTTGGCCATTTTTAAAAAATGGCCCTTAGGTTATATATATATTTTTTAACTTTTAATTTTTTTACATTTAAATTAAACCTTCAACTTATATTTTTTTTATTTTTAAGATAAAAAGTTAAATTGTTTTCTAAATATATAATTAAATCATTAAATTTATTATATTTGAAATTTAATCTAATTTATTTTATATTTTATAATTTACTTTATAATTTTAATTTTATAAATTATCTTATAATATGTTAACAAGGTTTGTTTTAATATAATATGTTTGTTTATTTAAATGTATTAGAATTATTTTGTTGTTTATGAATTATTGATATATAATTAATTTTATTTTAATTTTATTAAATGAAAGAGAAAATATTGGGGTTAAATATGTAAAGTTGATAAATATATAGATAATATTAATAAGGTTAAAAAGTTAGTGTAAGAAAAAATATTCTAAGAATATTCTTTTGGGTTTGAGAATGGGTTTTTGGGTTGAAGATGAATTACTGTTTGATGGGATGTTTACTGCATTTTGGGTTTGAGAATGGGTTTATGGGTTGGAGATGGTCTTATAGGTTTTCTTTTGCCGGTGGGTTGGAGGAGAAAAGGGCACGCATAATGGGTTATGCGTGCCGGTTGAAGTTGGTCTAAGTATTTGGGTTGGAGATGACCTTAATCAGGAATGTGGATAATTTGAAGTAAATCTCAGTCCATATGGTGCTCTTTTTTTTTTCATAAATTCATTTTTTTTCTTTAATTATATCATGTTTAATTTCTATGTAGGTTTTTTTTATAAAAAAAAATCTTTAGAATTAATATAAATTTTAATATGCAATATGTTGGTGTGTTCTAAAAATGTGAATATGGTGTTGAATTATTTATTTTTAAAGAATGCATCTTTTGAAAATTTGAATTGGTAATATTATATAGTGGGTTTTTTTATATTTTATTTCTGTAATCCAGTTTTATTTTTTTGGGTGGCTAACATGATCTTACTGTTATAAAACTCATCTAAATCATAACATGAACCTGAAATAAAAAGATTTAATATTGTTTTCATGTGATTGAAATAAATATGTTTTTTACATACTTAACCTAAGTCCTACCTATTCAGCCAACTTTCACAATCCTGAAAGATCAATCAATTAACTCAAAGGCCGGGCTCATTTTAAAGTATTAACTCATATATTGCAAAATACCACGATATATTAATTAATTTATTAAGATAGTTTAAATGATAAAAGTGTTTTCTAAGAGATTAAATGTTACGATATCAACGAGTAATAATATAAAAAACAGTGAAAAAAATATTACGGTAAAATTTTTATGGGCGGGTAAACCCACAATCCGACCCAAGTATCCATTTACTCTCACATATATCCAAATTAACCACAGCTCTCGACCCGACAATCCGGACACTTTAAAAATTAAGCATCATAATATATATATAGATTAGTTAGTTAAAAAGTTAAACTTATATTGTTAAAATGTCACACGTTTATCAAATTTTGGGTGAATTTAAAATATAAAGTGTTATTAGCCTAGTTGGTTAAAATATTGTACTTGTTTTTGTTAGGTTGCAAATTTGAACCATACCTATAACATTTTTAATTTTATTTTTAACCGTTTTAAGTTTATGGTCGGGTCAACTCACAATCCGACCCAAGTATCTATTTACTCTCACATATATTCAAATTAACCACAGCTCTCAACCCGGCAATCCGGACACTTTAAAAATTAAGCATTATTATATATATATATATATATTAGTTAGTTAAAAAGTTAAACTTATATTATTAAAATGTCACGCGTTTATCAAATTTTGGGTTGAATTTAAAATATAAAGTGTTATTAGCCTAGTTGGTTAAAATGTTATACTTGTTTTGTTAGGTTGCATGTTCGAACCATACCTATAGCATTTTTATTTTTATTTTTAACCGTTTTAAGTTTATGGGCGGGTCAACTCACAATCTGACCCAAGTATTCATTTACTCTCACATATATCCAAATTAACCACAGTTCTCGACCCGACAATCCGGACACTTTAAAAATAAAGCATCATTATATATATATATATAGATTAATTAGTTAAAAAGTTGAACTTATATTGTTAAAATGTCACACGTTTATCAAAATTTGGGTTGAATTTAAAATATAAAGTGTTATTAGCCTAGTTGGTTAAAATGTTGTACTTGTTTGGTTAGGTTGCAAGTACGAACCATACCTATATCATTTTTAATTTTATTTTTAACCGTTTTAAGTTTATGGGCGGGTCAACCCACAATCCGACCCAAATATCCATTTACCATATATCCAAATTAACCACAGCTCTCGACCCAGCAATCCGGACACTTTAAAAATTAAGCATCATTATATATATATAGATTCTCATTTTAAGTTGAGGTGGATGTCATAATATTGTGGGTAATAATATTTTCTTACTTTAAAAAAAATATTATTTAAATAAATAACTTAACATCTTCTATAATTTCAACTTTCAATCATAATAATCCATTTTTATTAATTTAAAAAATATCTTTTTATTGTATATTATACTCCTAATATATTTTTTACTCAAATAATCCAACCATTTCAACAGTATTATTTGAAAATTATTCACTGGTTATATATCCAAAACTGAACAAGCCTAAGTTACTTTTTTTTTATGTTTTATTTCTTTATTTTTTTAAAATATTTTATGTTGTAACTTGACAATGTTAAGTGTAGTACACATAATTATAAATAAGTAAAGCACATTAGACATTTATTGTTTTATTATGTAAACCATAAACATTTTATAACAAACTCACTTTAAAAATGTTCATTGTCCCAAATTTAGTTAGAGAATGATAGTAAAGTGGAGTTTGGTCTCTAAGAAAACAACATAAACAAATTAAAATCTTCCAAATAAGATAAGGGTGACAAAATAAAAAAATAATTTCCATTATAAACCAAACAAAATAAACAAATAAAAAATATCTGGTTAAAACTTAAAAGATAAGGGTGACAAAAATACTATACAATATACAATGTACCACAATTGAAATCTCAAATAAGATAATAAAAATTTCGTTTTCATATTAATGCTATATTTGTCACGGAATTCAGCGTAATTATAATTGAAAATCAATAAAATAAAGAATGAGAGGGCATAAAGAAAAGAAGAAAGTGATTAAAAAATATATGAAAAAGTATTTATATTTTGAAATTTTTGCAACACGATACAAAATTCTTTTTAGCTGACTATTTTTTGCCAAATATAATTTTAAGATAAAATTGAATACCAAAAGAGCCTGCAAAAGTAAGATTTGGGCTTTAGAATGCTGAATAAAATACATTGATCCCTTATTTTTATGTGATTTTTATAAGATATTGAAACTTTAGGAACAAGGGAGACTAATGAAGCCAAATTCATTATAATTGAATAAAGTCATGCTTATTTTTTTGTAGGTAATATTTATTTAAATAAATTATCATTATATAAATTTATTGATTGAATCAATTTATTAAATAAAATATTTTCTATTTAAAAAATTATAAATATTAATATTTTCATTAAATAACTCAACTTTCTCTAATTAATACTAAATAAAATTATTTAAATAATACAAATTCGGAATAAAAACTTGTTTATGAGTGTTTCGTGTATTAAACAAATGAATTAATATATGCCAAATTTTAATATATTGTATTTTTAATTTCTTGATATTTTGGTAACTTATGAGAAGTGTAAAGAGACTGAGTTGATGGGACACCGTTAATAGTACAATTTGGATGGTTCCCCAATATTAAAGGATGTGGTCTCGAGTCACATCCACAATCAGAGAAAACAATATTGGATACTTTTTATTTATTTGTTTTGGATAATTGTTTTAAATATTATTTTGTAATATATTTTATCATTCGGATTTGGTTATTATAATAACAGAGAAAATAAAAAATAATTGGTGATAATTTTTAGGTTGTAAGAATATTTTTGATAAAATTATTTAAAAGGTATTGAAATATAATAATAAAATAATAAATAGTATTTAAAATAAAAAAATATTTTAGTATTTAAAGTAATGAATTTAGTGATATAATTAATAAGAAGAGAATGAAATATTTTTTTTGAATGAGTTAAATTATTTAAATAACACAAACCGAAAAGGCCTTATTTTAAGAGAGTTTATATATATATATATATATATATATATATATATATATATATATATATATAATAATTACTATTGTAAGTAAGAAATTATTTAAATAATATAATTGATTAATGAGTAATATATTATTTAAAATTAAACTCCAGCTCTCTCTCCCTCCCTACATTACAACCGAGATCGGTTGAGTTCTTAATTTGTTCCCTGCCAAAATTATATATATAAATTAAAATATTTTTTTATTAAATATTAATATATTTTAAATCTTTTTATTAAATTTTTTTAAAAATAATTCAATATATTATTTAAATAACTTTAATCTAAACAATATCATAGTATAAAATGGCTCAGTTTAGAGACTCACTTTGTTTATTTATTCTATTGTCCAAAAAAATTGAAATTAAGGCATATTAAAATTTTAATTTCTTATTACTTTTTTTTTTCTACATAGTTAATATATACACATTAATTAAAGTTTTTACAGAAGGTGGTAATATTGTGTTTTAACACTAAAAGTTTAATACAAACTAGGGTTGATTCATATGATCAACAATTTCTAAGAACAAAAAGATGTTTTCAAATGAGAAATAAAACCTGCAAATTTGGATGAGATATGATGGATGATAGGAATGATAAAATAATTTATTTATTTAAGTAAATGGTTAACAAAATTTAAGAATTAAAATTAGATACCAATTTCAATTTTAGTTCTATGTTTACCGAACATACCCTAAATGTTTTCAAATAAATTATATCGAACGTACATAATAATATAATGTGATGTCGCAGCCCAATAAATAAATAAATAAATAAATGGTTGTTACAAAAATAAATTAAAGGATTAAAGGACATATATAAAGTAGAAAGTTGGGTACAATTTGAAAATTCAATTAATATGTAGTGAATGCTCCCATCCAATAGACAAAATCATCTTGAATGGCATGAAATTATATTTGGGAAAGCGATAAAATGGTCTTTATTGTTATTGTAGATGGGATACCTAGCTAGCTAGGAAATTTAAATAATTTATAATCATTTTAGCTTATGAGGTAAGAATATATACACAATTGAAATGCAGAGTGACAGCTCCATTATTATTTCTAGACCAAGTTCTCTTTACAGCTCTATTTCTTGTTTTACTCATGCATATTATTTTAATTTTTATATTTTTACATTTCACATAATTAAAGGTCTCAAATTTGTTTGGTATTACTGTTTGCATTGATACTTTTATTTTTATATGTATTATATTTTTGTTGTAATAAGTTTCGTTGACCTGTAATTATGAAATTTTGACTGATAAAAATTATAGAGTTGTCACATTATTGTTTTTTCTCTTATTCTTCCTTTTTATTTTTTAACTGAACATATGTGGCTATGTCTTATTTTTTTTATTTTTTATTTTTTGTTTTTAATAATGATAGTAAGAAATTATTTTGAAATGTAAGATTGTATTGAAATTAGTCCTCAATAAAAAAGCATATTCTTACTCTAATAGAAAACTGCACAAGTCATGAAATTTATAAATGATGAAGCCAAACAACATGCATTATTTTTTTGTCCTTTTTTTTTTGAATTGTGTAAGGCCTTGTTCGGTTTCGGATTATTCAAATAATTTAAAAAAATCAAACATGCCTTCACATTTCCTTTAATCTATCAAATCAATTAATTTATTAACTAAAATATTAAAATATCATTTATTTTAAATATTATTTTTTATTTTATATATATATATATATATATATATATTTATCAATATTTTTGAAGTATTTTTTTTCAAAAAATTTATCCACACATCTTTAAAATCATCACTAATCATCATTTATTCTCTCTTTAAATTATTTAAACAACCTTTACCAACCAAGGCCTAAGAATAATTTGGACTTAGTTTTATGTTCATTATTTTCTGCTTTTTGTATATGTTGATTGAGTTTTAATGTTTGGTGTTTGTTATTGGTGCCGTGTTTGTATGAACTTGGGCCATTGCAGATGTTTTTGTTTCTAAGTTTAAAAATTAATTGCATATCTATATATAAAAATATTTCTTTTTTATTTTAATGTATATGAATTCATTGATTCGACAAATACCCTTGAATGTAAATAAATTGTCTACATTAAATGTGACAAGTAAGTTTGTGCAAATAAGCTAAACCAAATGGTATTACATTGATTTTAGTGAATAAGATGATGAAAATTAATTATAAGTAATTAGATTTATTAAGTGGGTTAAGATCTAAGCAAATTGATTAAATTATAGCATCAAACAAATCCATCTAAAATGATTCAAATAAGCTTTAGCTACTTAGCAAATTAGTACACATTAATGAATGATTAAGATAGATTATCAAATAATCAATAAGTTGAATCAAACTAATAGTATATTTAGGTTGGCCATAATTAGGCTACACCTAATAATCAATAAATTAAATTAACTAAGCCTATATTTATGTTGAACAAAAGAGTTATTTCGATTTAATCAAAATAACTACATATACATATCTATTGCTCAACAAGTAATTCATTATTATCAACTAAAAATCAAAGTATTTATACAGTAATTTAGTAAAATATTAAAATAAATTACTAACACAAATAACTCCAAATAGATCTTTGTTTGTATAAAAAAAGTTCTTCTAATTAAATCATATTATTAAAAAAAATAAAAACTACATGAAACAAGCTCTCATGCATTCTTCTTTTTCAAATTATCTTTAAAAAAACATACAATTATACATACTCATTAACCAAATTATTAATTAAAATATCTAAATATGCTCAAATTTTCTTTTAAAAAATAAAATTTCTCTAATTTTTTTTTTTAAAAAATGGTAAGGAAGTTTTTTTAAAAAAATGATAGAAAGGGAGGGAGGGAGGGAGGGGCAGGCGGTAAAAGGGGAGGGACGATGATAGTATTGAAAAGACAAGTCAAATGTCAAATCACTAGACTTCAAATCATAAGACAGTCAGTGATGTATTGTCAATCCATGGGATTTTGCTTTTGTTCCCTTCTTTCTTTCTCTCTTTCTCTCTTTCTCTCTTTCATTCATTATCTATCTCTTTACTTAATTCAACCCATGCAAATTATCTCGATCTCTTCTTTTTAATTTTATTTCAAAACTTACAACCCAAAAAAATTCTAATAATTAAGAAGTTACAGAGATGACAGATCGATTTCAATAGCTAAAAAAAAGTTTCCATTGAGTGTGCCCATTAATTATGATAGATATACAAGTAGAATATTTCATACACTAAAAATGTTTGATTAAAACTATGAAGGTTTCAATATAAAAGGGTCATGACTTTGTATATATGTCATTATGCTAGCCACACCCTAGTATAAATTCGGATAAACAAAAATATAACATTATTATTTGGGTTAAACAAAAAATCACAAATGCTTTCACTTGGATAGTTAACCACAAAAATCTTGACTAAGAGATAAAAGTTTTAAAGATTCATTCTCATTAACAACCATTTAAGTTGATGTGTCTACCCTTCTAGTCTAGAGTAAAAATATAGGTTTATATTTCCCTTGGGATCCTGAATTCGAGTATTTCAGATGACGAGTTCTGCTCGTATAGTTAAATTGGTTGACTGTGTAGATTCAAAATAAGTTAAAAGTATTTTAATTTTCTTTTTATTAATGAACTAATTAAATTATCAAAATTGGATAAGATCCAACCTCAAATATGAACTCGTGAAGCTATGACCGTGAGAATAATTCATTCATGGATCATCCAAAATAATAAGGTCTAATTTTACTGTTTAACTTTATATTAGAACATTTTTAGTATTAATATTATTGGCATGAAATTACTGTTTACTGTTGAGAGTAAATTTATGACATTTTATTTGTTCCCTGAATGGTGCCAACTGCCATATATTCCAAAAGCACCAATAAACTCGCAGTTTGGCTCATGTCCCAATGAATGAAGAGAGAGAAAGAGAGATATTGACTCCAAAAGACCCGGCCGACACGCTTTCCCACGCTTCAAACGGCACCCCATCTTTCATCTCTTCTTCCTTCCTTCACCTTTTATTTTTCACCCTATCCTATTTTCTTTTAACAATAAGATGAAAATCAAGATTAGGGTTAACTAAAATAACATTATCTTCTTTTATTAGATAATGGGTTAATTTATTATTGAACTGTCTTATGTTTAATGGAGGGTAGCCCATATTGAAGAGTGACTCTTCATTTGAAATAAAAATTAAGATATAAATGAAATAATTTTTGTAATTTAATAATTTTGCTAAGTATTATTAAATAAAATGAAATTAGTTGGTAGCTGTCAAAGGAGGTAATGCAGTAGCAGAATCCACTTTTTAGGTCAAAGTTGTCTGTTTTCTTTTCTTGGACTAACTTCTTAGACAAGATCTCTCAGATTAGGCATCTGTTGCTGTTACTTACTTGCTAATAACTATTTATTTTCAATATCATTTTACTAAAAACTGTTTCTATATCACTGTTCTTGAATTCTTACATCTAAATATTAAACACTTGTATGTAGTTCCCATATTTTGGCTTAAAATCAAGATGGTAGCAAACCTCAAATGGGATATATATATGAACCAAACTTGTAAATGGAGTTTCTCAATTTTGATTATAAAATCCTACTCTATGGAGAATGAGAATATACATATATAAGCTAAAATGAACCGCAACAACCTAATAAGAAGAAAAGATAAAAATTAAGTAAAAAGATAAAGGAACTAATTGTTATACAAATTGATCCGTTCGCAATTTTATCATTTGTAATGAGCTACGAGTGATTTGAGGGTTGATTTTGAGAGGTTTTTGATTAAAACGATGATAAATAACTTACATGATTTTTTTTCTTTCTTTTGACTGATGAGAGACCCATTTGAAGTATTTGTTCTGGTTGTTAGATTATTGTCTAGATAAATTAATAATCATGTTATGAAGTTGGACCTTGAGATCCATGTCGATCACACTTGAATTTGCAGAATGCATGAGCGCCAAAGGGAGCACCATCATGGAAATGAACATTTCTTTATTCATTTTTGTGTCATCAGTCAAATTAGTTATCTAACTAGGAATGATGCAATATTTGAATTGAAGCATTAACCACACATATCGATTAAGACAAAGAGGAAGACTAGGACACTACATACACATCCAATGTAGACAAAACTGTCATTGTTCACACTTCTTGAGTTTCGACATCCAAAAGACTCTTACTTCAGATAAGATAGGTCCATAATTTCTTTAAATTCGATGTTAGCCGTTTCATTTTTGGAAGTATAGATTTTTTTTAATCTTTCAAGACATTTCAAAATTATATATAATCTATTCACATATATACTAAAAGAAAAAACACATCAAAACATTACATTGTCCTACAAATCGAGACCTAACTGAACACTTATTGTTGCAAGTAAAAGCTCTCAAGATGGTTGTCACCTTACCATGATATATTTTTTAAGAGTTATTTCAAAATCAGCTTCTTTATGTACTTTCAATATAATTTTTTTTTTTGTACATGTAATGCTAAAAGTTTAAAATAAGGTTATAAAAATTCATACAATTCACATAGTTGATAATCTCAACTTTAATTTTTAGACTAATGCATATATATATATATATATATATATATATTTTTTATGTTTAAGCTTTTAGTTTTGATATTCAATTGGAATATCTTAAGGTTATTATATTATTTTTATTATTTACTTTTTAATTAGTGTCAATTTTTTTCTCATCTTTTCACTTTAAATTTAACAAGTCTTACTTAAGAAATCAAATGTTTTATATTATATTTCCACTAAAAACAATTTTAGTTGAAACTTTTGGGATTATACTAATTTCTCTATTAAATAAACACTGATTTACAAAACAAAAATGAAAAAGATAAAACTTGTAAATTTGGAATCAAATTTGACTTTGGGTCCTACTAGTTTTTATGAAAAATAAATTCTGGTTTCAAAATAAACACTTGTTAATTAGAGATCAAACTTTTAAACTTTTAACCTTCTGATTAAGATACTCTAACCACTTAAATTAAACTAATCTAAGATGACATTGTTAATCATATATATATTTATATATAATATCTTAGCATATATATATATATATATTGTGTTAGATTTTTATTTTTTATTTTTCATGTTTAATAAAAGGGACCCATTCACCGACCCATTTACAAACTTACAAACTATGCAGTTATATAATTGTGTTTGATATGTTTATTTTATATAAAGGGAGAAGAATTTTATGCTTATTTTATATGTTTTTTTATTTTTTTATTTTTTATAAAGTAGTATTTTAAAAGATTTTCTGAATTAAGATTATATATTTGTAAAAATCTATATATATTAAAAATGATAAAAATCATTTAAGGAAAACGAAAAATATAACATGAGAAAAATAAAATAAAAAGTTACTTAATAAGTTATTATATATATATATATATATATATATATATATATATATATATATATATATATATATATAATAATAATAATAATAATAATATTAATATTAACGCAAAAGTTGAATCCTAGATAGAATCAAATTATTTTAAAAGAATTTTGCAAATTGTTTATCAATGCTCTTTCCTAATATGCCACTGACCTAACTATAATTGAGTTATAACTGGTTGGATCTCCTTGCACCCATATCAGGAAAACAATGGCAGCCCCCCTCCAAGGATCCTCCTCCGATTTTTGGTGCGAAAGAGATCGACCTATTCACCGACATTAATTTCACCTTCCTCAAATTGTATTGCTACATCGATTTTTGGGGGTTCTTTTTGGTCACTCTTTTTCTCTCGGCTTTTCAGTAGTCTAATGTAGAGTCGATCTCAATATTTGAGTTACTCTAAACAACTTTAAAATTAAACTATTTATAAAAAAAAAAGAGTTAGACTTGTCTTCTTATAATATTTGTAATATATAATGGCCTACTAACTTAGATAATGTAGAAGTAGTTTAAATGTCTTATAAAAAATAATAAAAGGTATAAATTTAAGAATACTCTCAATATATAATAATGATATAGTTGTTAAGTTAATAATAGTATCACTGAATTTTAAATAATAAAAATATAATACATTCCCTGTATCAGTCAAATATGTTATTAATATGAGGGATAAATAACTAAATTGACATGATTTTATTTATTTATTAAATTCTTCTTCTTTCTCTTCACAGCCGCCCAGTACAGCCACCCAAATTGCTTTCTCTCTCCTCTAAAATTAATATCTCAATTTAGTGTGTGAGAGAGAGAATCTCACAAGCTAACAGTATGCATCCTCAATTCATGATTGAAGACGAACACATGAAGAAGACGATGGCCACTCTCTCTCTACTCTAAATCATCAGATATCTATCTGTTTGTTTACCAAAGCTATAAGAACAGTTTGATTATTATTATTAAGAGATTCAACCAAAACCTGTTAAAAGAAAGATGAGTATTGAAGAATCTTTGAGATCTCTTTCTCTAGACTACCTCAATCTCCTGATCAACGGCCAGGCGTTCAGCGACGTTGCGTTCAGCGTCGAGGGTCGGATAGTACACGCCCATCGTTGTATTCTCGCCGCTCGTAGCTTATTTTTCAGGAAATTCTTCTGTTCCGGATCAGATTCGCCGGCGGGTAGTGGCGGAACCGACCACTCTGGCCTGAGAATGATGGGGTCGCCGAGGGGATCAACTCCGACCCAGGTCATTCCTGTAAATTCGGTTGGATATGAAGTGTTTTTGCTACTTCTTCAATTTCTCTATAGCGGTCAGGTTTCAATCGTGCCGCAGAAACACGAGCCCAGACCTGATTGTGGTGATAGGGGTTGTTGGCATACACATTGCACCTCCGCTGTTGATCTTGCACTTGATACACTCGCCGCCGCTAGATCTTTCGGAGTTGAACAGCTCGCAATGCTCACTCAGGTACTGAATACTGAAACACAATTTATGTTAATAAAGTTTACTTATTTTTGGGTAAAGACTAGGTGGATCTATCAGAATTCCTCGTTTCCACGCTCACCCATTTGCTATATTCAGATTATTACTAAAAGCTATAGCCAAAGTCTTTTTCTTTTCTTCTTATTTTCAGCTATATTCTCGCAAGCTGTTCATACAGGCCCCCCCTCTCCCTTCCTTCCTTCTCTCTCTCTTCTCTCACACACAAACACAAACAACCCACCTGGGTTTTTGTTGAATATGTGAGGAATATTGTTTTCTTGTTCATTCACGAAATGGGTTTACCAATTTAGGAGTTGATGGTTATGTAAAGTGAGTGGATTGGGTTTTTGTTACTTGTGGTAAATTAATACTTTCTTTCCTCTTTCAAGCTTAATTTCCCCAAATGGGATGATGAAAATTAGCCCCAAAAAAACAGACATGAGATCGTGAAAGTTGATCTTGATTTCATGTGTATGTAACTAGGTTTTCATCATTCCTCTTTTCTATCATACATATCTAGAATGGGTGTATATATCTATGTCTTTAAATTCCCATTTCCAGAATTAACCAATTTCAGCCCGATCATCAATCTCCCATTATGTCTTGTTTGTTTCAGAACTTTTAAAGCAGTTTCTTTACTAACATAATTCTTTCTTATATGCCTTTTAATTAAAATGGGGGCGGCATGCAGAAGCAATTGGCGACTATGGTGGAGAAAGCTTCGATCGAGGACGTAATGAAGGTTCTAATAGCATCTAGAAAACAAGACATGCACCAGCTATGGGCAACTTGCTCCCATTTAGTAGCTAAATCGGGTCTCCCACCGGAAATCCTGGCCAAGCATCTCCCAATCGAGGTCGTAGCGAAAATCGAGGAACTCCGTCTGAAATCAACTTTCTCCAGCTCCCACGGCCGCCACTCAACCGGCCATCTCCTCTCCCACCACCACCACCGGTCCCATTCTGCCGCCGCCGGAGAGGAACAAAAGATCAGGCGTATGAGGCGGGCCCTAGACTCATCAGATGTGGAACTTGTCAAACTCATGGTGATGGGTGAAGGACTAAACTTAGACGAAGCTTTAGCTTTACACTACGCTGTAGAAAATTGCAGCCGTGAAGTAGTCAAGGCACTGCTTGAGCTGGGCGCGGCTGACGTGAACCATAGAGCCGGGCCGGCAGGGAAAACAACACTACACGTGGCGGCGGAGATGGTTTCGCCGGATATGGTGGCTGTACTACTTGACCACCATGCGGACCCTAATGTACGGACGGTTGATGGAGTTTCTCCATTGGACATTCTTCGGACCCTGACTTCGGATTTTCTCTTTAAAGGAGCTATTCCTGGGCTGACACATATTGAGCCGAATAAGTTGCGGCTCTGTCTCGAGCTTGTGCAATCGGCGGCTATGGTGATTTCTAGGGAGGAAGGTAATAACAATGCTGCTGCGGCGGCCGCCGCAGGCCCGTCTATCTCTGCCACCACATTATATCCAACGGCGGCTAACAATTCGGAGGAGCAAGTGAATTTGGATTCTCGACTTGTTTATTTGAATCTGGCGGCGGCTCAGATGAATGAAAATGCAGGTCATCATGATCATGATCACCAAAGAGATCATCATCAGACTACAACCATGTATCATCACCATCACCACCATGCTCATCATGATCAGTATTAATTAATTAATTAGCTAGCTCTCTCTCTCTAAATATAAAATATAATTGTGGGGAATGAATGAATGAATGAATTACAAGTAAATGATTGAATTGAGATTCGAGGAAATGGAGAAGAGATTTGATATTTCTGACACCTCCTTTCTAATTGTTACTTCTCTCTACTCTCTCTCTCTATATTTGTATTTGCTGTTTTTTTGTGTGTAGGAAAGATCATTTCTTGAAGAGGCTGATTGATCAAATTCTGTCCGTTGGATTTGGATTTGATCATTTCTCATTTGCAATGAGAGGATATGTATAATGATTCATGTTGCATGAACATGGAGATGTGACAAGACACACATAAAGTAAGTGAAATATTGATTATTTTCATTGAGTGTTCTTATTAAATAAAAAAAATCCTTGTAGAGGTTGAAAGCAGTCTTGGTAATTCTAAAAACTTTAGAAAAGTGCATCTATTATATACAGGTATATGATTATTTCAATCATTGATATTATTTGAATCATATTCATTATTTTGTTTAGCAATTAGATTAGATTTCACTTTATTTATACTTCTAATTTAGTGGGTTGATCTCTCTCTAGTCTTAATATGAGAAATGCATTAGGTTGAGCTAATTTGATTTAGTGGGATGTGACTGGTTACACAAATTAATATACACATTTGCATTTTGAAACTTTATATGATGTGAAAATTCATTATTTGGTAGGAGATGATGTGTGGTCACTCACTATAGTGGGTATTAAATTATAATTCATGTATCTTAACTAACCAAATGCCATGATCAATAATGGTTAGTTCTTGATTCATTAATTTTTTTTGGAAATATTTATGTTCATTAATCTATGGGTTGCAAAAAGATATGAGTCCAATAAGGAAGAGAAGTGTGGACTTCCAATAATACATGCATCCTTCTTCCCCGGCCAGTTCTCACTTTTTTCATTTTTGTTGATGTGGGTAATTGGGTATGCATTATTTCTTAGATTTTCTTGCTTAATGGGATCATGTGGGCTGTTTGAAAAGAGAAATAATTCAATTGTTCATTTAACTTGAGATAAATGAATTATGGTTTATTAATGGGGGGCATGCAGTACTATAACTTTGGGATATGGGGAATTAAACTGTTAGAATTTGTCTTGAATGAATGCAACATTGAGTGTGACCACACGACAAGGCTTATATAAGTTATTGGTAAAAAGAAAGAACAAGTTAATTACATGTGGGTTTCACTTCCTTGTAATCCTCATTTTGTCTCCCCCACTAGGGTAAGAAATTAATCCCATTGAGTGAAATTGTAAACCCTAGACCTATCATCCCCTTTTCTTCATCTTTCTTTTATTAGGCCTTCACTTTCTTGCCCTTTCATTTCATTGTTAAGCTAATCTTAATTCTTCTTTGGCCATAATAGGACTGACACTAATAGATCCATTCCCTTCACCTAAGAACATTAACCGGTCCCTTGCGCACACAACCAGACATGTGAACAAGAAGCCGAGTGTGCATAAGCAAACAATAATGTTTTACCAACTAACTAGTTAGCTGTAATAAGATTTGAAGGATTAGTACATAATTGTTTGAGCATTAAAAGATGGTTCATTATCAGATCTATTGGACGGATGAATTGAATGTAGAAGGCCTTCCAGCTCTTACCAAGAACCAAATGCTTGGAATTATGCCAGGGAATTAAGCTACTCAATCGATTAATCATAAAGTTTAACAAAAATGAATGTGAATAGCTAGATGAACTAGAAATAACCCATCACATGTACATTTCTTCATCATCTTGATCTTCTAAGCATAACCCAATCGCCGAGATTTTCCTCTAGTACTTTTGCCTTCTCATGTTTATTGGGGTCGACTATTTTATGATCATTTTGAGTAGAATGCAGTTAATGTTTGCAGTAGAGTACTCTTTCTCCTTAATTCAAATTATAAACACTTTTGAGTACCTACCCATTAATTACAATAATAGTGACAAAAAATTGATACTAAAACATATTGTCTCATTTATCTTCTTATATGGTCTTGGGATTAGGTGAAGCTCAAATGGAAGAATTCTCATTTAAGATATTGTGGCTGAATTTCTATTATTGTGGCTGAATTGCTAATATTGTCCATTTTGACCTATTTTAATGTTTCTTTTAATCGATAATAATTTTATGATGTTCTATATCTTTTATGGGCTGTTTTTATGTAAATTAATTAATTTTTTTATTAGATATATATAATTTATTATTTAACTCTTACCATTAATATCAGATGACTGGAGAGAAAAGAAGCAACACAAATAATACAGTACAAATTACAATTTTATAATATTTGTCATGTGTCAAAATTAAAAGAATTTATTATCTTTTAATAGATGATTTCTAATTATGAAAATATTTCTCCAAAGAATTGAACACCAAGAACCCTAATTAATTAACGGTTTGATTTGCCAATGTGTTGCCTCAACTGTTTGTACCGTTTGTCTACTTTCTCTTTTAATCTTATATTTGTTCTAAATATTTAGTTATCTATTATTTTTAATAATCAACCAAATTAATTATAAAATATTAAGATCTCATATGACACTATAGAAAAAGAGGCATCAATAAGAGTTATTGCCGTTAATGTAGACCTAAAATGCCGTTACTGATAAGTTTCAGTTATCATTCGTTACCGAAACGAACGTCACTGATATTAAACAGTATCTGTAACGACATTAGAGAGCCGTTATTAATATGCATATTGGTTACGACTACATTACCGTCTCTACCAAAGACATTGTCGTTACTGATATGAGTATATCAGTAAATGTTTTTTTTCAATGTTATTGCTGTTACTAATTTATATATTAGTAAGGGTTGTGTCAATGATATTGTCGTTACTAATATAAGTATCCATAAGAGATTTACCAATAGTATTGCCGCTACTGATACTAATATCAGTAACGGTTCTGCCAATGATATTGTCGTTACTGTAACTGATACTTATATTAGTAACGGCTCTCACATTGTCAATGTTGTTACTATATTTAAATATATTTTATTTTTATTTAAATTATTAATATTTGTCCCTATAAACAATATTAAATAGTTATTTTGTAAAAAAACATTTATATAAATAATAACACTAACCCAAAAAATACTTAATTCAAAAATAATCAATCATCTTAATACACTAATCAAGTAGGATGGGGACCGTCGAGAAATATGGATAATATCATGACCATCTGATTCTTCATCTGAATAATTTCATCCCTCATTTGGTCACTCTCTATCAGTGAGTATTGTCTCTCAACCTCATTCTCTTCACATGACAACCGTCTCTGAGCCTCACACTCCTCTTGCATCTTTAGCATCTCCGCTTCACGCTCCTCTCGCAGCTTCTACATCTCCAATTCACTGTCCTCTCGCATCTTCTACATCTCCTCCTATAGAGCCCGATTGTCATAACGTACGTAATTGATGAGTGTTAGTGCGATGACTACTCGAAGAACTCCCTCGAGCATCTGCTCTAAAAGATGTATGTTGTACACCTGCCCCCATACCTACGACTCTACCATGTTCTTGAGACCCAAAGACGTACTATGTCAACTGCAGTTCATTCATACTCGGGCATTCTTCTATAGTAATGCGCAACGTATACTATAAACACAATTACATTCAGATTAGTACAAACACATATATAAACAAACACAAATTAAATTAAACATATAAACAAGACTTACCACTTTCTCAATAACTATATGGGGACCTCCGAATTTGGATAATGTAGAATTGGTTTCTTAGTATGTGTGTGGAGAAATAAGTCAACGAAATTAAGCGAGTGCCTAGTAGTCATCTCCTGTACAAATTCAATATATAATACACATTATAATAAAAATGAAAAAACATTATAAACTTTATATGAAATGATAAAATGCACCAATTATCTCTCGACTTGTGAAAATGAGATGTTGCCCGCATGATTCTTGTACACGACATGCGACCTATTATTCGAATTCAACAAACTTGTTTTTTTTTTTCAATTAAGAAAAGTTGGTTGTTTAATAGATTATTAAAGTAAAGGCTCGTTAAAAAATATTAACTTACTCTGAACTCCGGAGTGAAGAAGCAATGCTCTAGAAGATAATGTCAATCACTATGTGCGATCTCTAGGGGAGATTGGTCCGAATCGCTACCTCTTCACCTTCACGAACCTTAATGTACTGAGTGTTCTATTGACATTTCTACCTATCTCAAAGTTGTTTTGCGTGATGCAGCCCTTGACGACGATAGGTGTCGATGTTCTCCTCCATAGACTCAAAAGGATCCTGAAAAAAACAACTTAATATTAAAATACATGAATATATGTTGGTTAATATCCCAAAACGAATAAATTACCATGATAACACGCCATATGTGATCTAGTTGTGTGGAGCTCAGGTCCGTCTAACGTAGGGTTCTGTGCGGTAATGCATTGGGGGTCCCATATGACACTCCCAATATGCCTCGACCATGTAGTCCTATTTTCGCACAAGGGCTTACTATCTATTGGGTTGAACTTTAAAAGCACATTCTACCCCCTACAACTTAATAATTGTAATATTTTTGTTCTTACCCATCTCCTCCTCAAAGAAGATTCTAAAAATGAAGACAAATTTATATAGGATCATAAGAAAATACAAAATCAAATATTACTACCTACATCACGCTCAAACGGGGGTTGTGTCTCATCATCATCCTTGAGGTTAGTGTTCGATACACCATCAATAGTCATATCATCATCACTCTCTAACCCATCCAAATCAATGTCACCGATAGAGTTGAGTATCGCTTAAGGGTCCTCAAACTGCTCCTCAATCCTCTAACGAGGTCCTCTAACTGACGGCTAATGCCCCTACCTACTGCTTTTCCATCCAAGCCTTGATACCATATCCATAGAGTAAAAGACTTGTTGTGCTTGACTTTCCATTAAGAATAAATACCGAAATAACTTTGACAAATTCACTACAACATCGTACACATCATCGGAAAGTAGGCCACGTGTAGCTAGTGGAATGAGATATTGTAATAAAATGTGACAATCGTGACTCTTCAGTCCTGAATTTTTTTCTCTTCTATGTTCACACACGCCCCAATATTTGAAAAAAAAACCGTCCTATATCATCATAGGGGGATACTGGACATCTTTCAAAAACTAGCATAATCATTTCTTGTGTTCTGATGATCGTGCATAAGGGGCTACCGGACACCAAAGAACACCATCAACCTCAACAGGATGTAAGAAATGCTTTATGTTCAATATGACCAAATCTTTCATCGCTTTAATCCCATCATTGGTCTTTTGTTTTAAATTCATTAAAGTTCCCAACAAGTTATCACATATATTTTTCTCAATATGCATGACATCCAAATTATGTCTCAACATCAACAATTTCTAGTAAGGCAATTGGAAAAATATATTATGTTTGTTCTGGTTATCACCCCGGGATTCACGAGTAATTTTTGTTTTCTTGGGACCGTAATTTGTCAAGAAAATTTCCTTTGGATCTTGTGTACTTTCATATGAATTTCGGATCCCGATAGTAGTACATGAGGCGCTCTATGCTTAGTACGCCCGTCAAATGTATCGCTCTCTTTGCGCCAACTATGATTTGGCGGGAGGAAACACCGATGACTCATCTAACCGTTCTTTTGGAAATGTGTTAACCTCAATGATGCAATGTCCTAATTACAAGATGGACATACAAGTTTTCCTTTTGTACTTCATCAAGACAAATTTGAATATGACGGGAAACCATTGATAGTCCACATAAGAGATGCCCGCAAATTAAAATATTATGATCTTCTTGCATTGTATATCATCACACCGGAATGCCACAATTCCATCAACTATTCAATAAGTGGCTCAAGAAACACGTCAATGCAATATCTAGGACCTTTTGATCCTGGAATTAACATGAAAAGAAAAAGTTGCTTGTGTCCATACATGTAGTGGGAGAGACATTGTAAGGGATGAGAATTACTGGCCAAATGTTGTATGATGTTTTCTCGTTGCAAAGGGTTGGAAATCGTCACTTGCCAAAGAAAGTCACACATTTTGAGGTTCTACTGTGAAATCTAGGTACAAGTTATCAAAGGTCTTCCACATCATTGAATTAGTTGGATGCCACGAAACATCATCTTCGGGATTTCTATCATTATGCCAACACTAGTAGGAAAAATGTCTTCTGTAACGACTGCTAGTAACGGCGCTCGAACGCCCTTACTATTACTTTTTATTAGTAACGGTTTTAATGAACCGTTACAAATAATATGGGACCAGTAACGGTTATATAAACCGTTACAGATAAGGAGTCAGTTACAGTCTTTGGTTATAATTATCTGTAACGGCGTTAGATGAAAACTGTTACTAATATTATATCTTTAACGATTTTAATATAAACCGTTACAGATAGTTAAACGCCTTTTCTTATTTTCTACAAGTATCTGTAACGGTTTACGACATAACCGTTACAGATATGTCCTCAGTTAAAGCATTTGGTAAGAGATATTAGTGACGGTTTTTTTGAATGCCGTTACTAATTATTATCTGTAACGGTTTTGGAACAAAATCGTTACAGATATTGAGCCGTCTTTTCTTATTCTCTGCTAGTGTCTGTAACGGTTTCCTTAATAACCGTTACAGATAAGACCTCAGTTTAAAGTTTCTGATAAGGGTTATCTGTAACGGTTTTCATCAAATGCCGTTACTAATTGGTATCTGTAACGGTTTTCATATAAACCGTTACAGATAGTAAACCGCCTTTTCATCTTCTCTGCTAGCTTTTGTAACAGTTTTTCTCTAAAACGGTCAAAAATAAGAATTGGATATCTGTAACAGTTTTACATAACCGTTATAGATAAGTCTAATAACTCCCGCGAGTTTCTTTTTTCCTTCGTCCTTTCTTTATTTATTTCTTTCTTTCTTTCTTCTTCCGCGCTCCCGTTCTTCTCCCTGCCGTAATCCACCTTAATCCGCCGCCGCTAGTAGAAGACGCCCGCCGATCATCCGCCGCCGCTAGTACAAGACACCCTCCGATCATCCGTCGCGCTAACATGTAAGTTTCTCTTCTATCTTTTCTTCCTCCCATTCTTGCCGGTTGATCGATTTCTCCGGTCGACACCCTTTGCCGTTGCATACCATTTTCTTCCACTAAGGTAATATTTCTTCTTCTATCTGTTATCTGTTTGCTATGTTTACCGGTTGGTTTTGGAGTGAGGTAATATATTATCTTCTCTGTTTTTTGGGTTTTGTCTATCATTCCTGCCTGATATGTGCGTTTTAACCTCTCTGATGTGATCAGCTATGGTGTCTGATAATACAGTGTTAATATATCCTTAACTTTCGTTCCTGTATTGCTTTTTTTATTCTACTGATATGTAACTTGGGGAATACTAATTGATTTTCTTTAGATGATCTTGACATAACAGTTATATTCAATTCATTTTGGGATTCTATAATGAGGATGTCTGCAATAGGTTACATTTGTAGAGGATAGGAGTTGTAGATTGGCTTGGCTTACATGGACGATGACAAAACATAGAACCCTAAAGGAAATTCAAGCAGAACAAACTTTATTCTTAGGCATCCTCCGTCTTTGTTTTTATTTTCAAATTTAGTTAATGGATTTCTCTGATCTCAATCGAGGCATGTATTTTGTTCTTCAAATATGCATCAAATGGCTGAGAAAGTATTGCATTGAATAATATATTCCAGTAGGTGAGGTTTCTTCATTCATCAATTTAATGATTCGTTTAAATCAACATTTATGCATAACTTTTTGATCATGATTGGAGTCAGATGATGATCATGATTATACACAATTTTTGTTTCTCCTGCTGTGCTGTGCTGATTATTCATGGAGATTGGAGATTATGACATTTTTGTGTATTTGTTCTTCCAGATCTAGGGCTGAAAATGAGACGAGCTGCTCGTGAGCTGCTCGCGAGAAGCTCGGTCAAAGCTCGACTCGAGCTCGGTCAAACTCGAGCTTGAGCATGCTCGAGCTCGACTCGTTATATAATCGAGCCGAGTTCGAGTAGTTATATACTCGGGTCGAGTACTCGACGAGCTACTCGAATATATATAATTTATATTAATATATTTTATATTTTATATATATTTTTAATTTATATTTTATATTTTATATTTTATATTTACTTTTTATAATATAAAAAATTGTAATACTTTAATTAAATATAAAATATGAGTATTAAAATATAAAATATAAATTTATACCCTAAATGGCTAAATCCCTAACGAGCACCCTCCGTCTTCATTCTTCTCCAGTTCTCCTCCAAAGTCCAAAATCCCTAACCCTAACCTTTCTCCTCCAAAATCCCTAACATCTTCTCCTCCATAGTTCATTCGGACAGCCGCCAACAAAGAACTATGTTTTCATCAAACGAGAAAGCAAACGTCACCAAGGAGCTCAATGCAAAACACCGAAAGGTTTTCATCGTTTTCCCCTTTTTTATTTTCATTTCAATTTCTTCTTTATTCTCTTTCGATCTTGCATAGATTCGATATGTTATACTTCCGATCTGTCAACAAAGAACTAGATTCTTTTCATTTAATGAAATTTTCTAATATTACGCAGATAAGAATCTTTACACCATTCGTGAGGTTCCTTTTACAGATATTCGGTCTTTCAACAGGTAATCTCTCATGTTGTTTCGTTTATATTTACAGTTAGAAAGTATGTTTTTGCATTATGTCATTGTCATATGATATAATTCTAACTCATCATATATTATGAATTTTTTGGTGGCTTTTAGATCAATTATGTCCGTAGATGGTGTAGCAGCTGTAGATGAAATTGAGAGCAATGAAATTGGTGATGAACTTCAACAAGATGAAATAATTGTTTCGTATGCTGGGGAAGAATCACAAAAAAATCAAGATCCAGAAGAACATGAGAAAGAAGGTTTCCGTATCAATAAAAAAAGAAAAACTTCAAGTGTTTGGAATGATTTTGAATCTGTTACAGTGGCGGATGGAAGTAAAAAGGCAAAGTGCAAGCATTGCTCTTCTTTTTTATCAATATGCAAAGGGTCTACAACAAGTCTTTTGCGACACAGTACAAACTGCATAAAAAAGAAGATAAATTTGAGAGAAGCCGAACGACAAATGAAGCTAAACTATTTGCCAAGTGACTCAGGTTCAAATTATCTCCCTTATTTACATACTGGAAAATTTGATATGGAACAAATGAGAGAGGCAACTGCTAATTGGGTTATGATGCATGAACATCCATTCACCATTTTAGATGAGGAAGGATTTAATTTGATGATGAAACGAGGGATGCCAGAATGGAAAAAAATTAGTAGAGTTACATGCAAGGCAGATTGCGTTAAGATTTTTGAGATTGAAAAAAATAAGTTGAAAAAACTTTTGGAAAGTGTTCATACAATCAGTTTGACAACTGATTGTTGGAAATCAAAAAATCAAAAAATTGAATACATGGTTATTACAGGCCATTGGATTGATTTTTCTTGGAAGTTACAAAAAAGGGTTCTAAGTTTTGCAAATATTCCACCACCAAGAGGGGGTCTTCAGATTTCTGATGCTATTTTCAAATGTATGAAAGAGTGGGGTATTGAGAATAAAGTTGTAACAATTACTGTTGACAATGCTTCTAATAATGATGTAGCTATTCGGTATATGAAAGATATCATTCGAAGGTCTAGAACATTGCCATGTGATGGAAATCTATTCCATGTGCGTTGTTGTGCACATATATTAAACTTATGTGTTCAAGATGGATTAGGGGTGATTGAAGATATAATTGGTGATATTCGAGAAGGCGTGGAATATGTTAATCGCTCAGAGGCAAGGCGTGTATAATTTGCTGAGTGTGTGCAACAATTGTAGTTAAAAGATCAGAAATTGATTCATGATTGCAAAACAAGATGGAACTCTACATTTGAGATGTTAAGTTGTGCACTCAAATTTAAAGAAGCTTTCAAAATGTTCAATGAACGCGATCCTTTCTATGATTGTTGCCCTTTAGAAGAAGGTTGGGAGAAGGCACAGAAAATTTGCTCACTGTTAAAAGAATTTTGAACAGCAACACACATCATTTCAGGTAGTGAATATCCCACTTCTAATTTGTTTCTTCAAGAAGTTCAAAAAATAAAATCTACCTTGGATGGGCATGTGAATGATGAGGATTCTTTTATTAAAGAATTGGTTTTGAAAATGAAGACAAAATTTGACAAGTATTGGGGTGAGTGCAATTTGTTGATGGCTTTAGCTGCAGTTCTAGATCCAACCAAAAAAATGTTAGCAGTTGAGTTTTATTTTCCAAAACTTTATTCCCATGGTGATGCTCAAAGAAATATTTGTAAGGTTAAAGATGCTCTTGTTAGCCTTTATGATGTCTATGTTGCTGAAAATGCTTGTGAAAGGATTTCTCGTTCATTCCATTTGGAAAATATTGGCTCTTCCAATTCTAATATGACTCAACGTGATTCTTCCTCCAATTGGGATGACTTTAATGCTTATTGTGCGGAAATTGAGACTTCAGAGCCTTCAAAATCTGAATTATTAGACTATCTCGAAAAGGGTCATTTGAAGAAGAGTGAAATTCCTAAAGATTTTTCATGTTTAGATTGGTGGAAAATGAATAGACTACAATATCCAGTGTTATAAAAAATGGCCGCTGATATTTTAGCTATTCCAGTAAGTTCGGTAGCTTCCGAAGCAACATTTAGTGCTGGGACGAGGGTCATTGATTCTTATCGTTCATCACTTTCCCCAGAGACGGTGCAAGTTCTTCTATGTGGAGGAGATTGGCTTCGACATTTGCATGGAGTGAAAAAAAATACGAGGGTAAGTGAAATTTAATATTTTTTATTTTACGTTAACATATATTATTATTTGAACATTAATTTAACTATATATTGTTTTTTTCAGAGAGATAAAACTTATCAAGAAATTTGTCTTCCGGAATTCAAATAAGGTGTTATTTTTTAGTTTGGACTTTGGAAGTTTGGATTAAGTAAGTTTGGACTTTAGAATGTTGGGAACTTTGGAGTTTTGATTAAGTAAGTTTGGTTGTTTTATGTTGGACTAATTTAATATATTGTATGTTTGGACTTTGAATTTTAGATATTTTTAGTTAGAATGGTTATGTTTTAAGTTGAATGTTTTAATGTGTAATGTTGTGTGTTCTATTTGATTTTGATGGAATGTTTATGTTTTAGGTGAAATGAATAATTCTATATGTTTATTCATTTTGTTGTGATCTTTTGATATATTGAAAGTGTGAAACTATTTAGTTGATATGTTTTAATTTTGTATGTTTCGAGTCGAGTTCGAGCTCGAGCTCGAGCTATAAATCGAACTAATCGAGTCGAGCTCGAGCCGAGCTCTTGAGCTCGGTAAAATTCAAGCTAATCGAGTCGAGTTCAAGTCGAGCTCGAGTACTTGTTTTGAGTTCGAGTTCGAGCTCGAGCTTTAATTTTGATACTCGATCGAGCTCGAGCTCGAGCCGTTGAAATTTTTTCGAGCTCGAGCTCGAGTAGACCTCTACTCGAGCTCGACTCGACTCGTTTTCAGCCCTATCCAGATCAACACCTCCCATTCTCGAGAGCTCTGCCAGTTGATCGTCCGTCCCTTTTGCCGCCGCACTCTATCGATTAAGGTATGTCGCTGAAACAATCTTGATTATAGTTTTGGTGTATTGTTTTAGATAGATGGATGACTTTTATTTTGGCATGCAATATCTATGTTTATGACTGTCCATACATTAGAGTTTTAGATCCATACATCAATCAATGTATATGACAATCCACCATGATTTTCCTTAGCAATCCCAAAACTCTTTTCAACAATAACATATTGTCTATCCTCTTGAACACGGCCAACTGTTGAACATCAATACTAATTCCATCCTACTTAGCTGAACTTTGCTTTTTATGGTCATAATCACTTGAGACAATTTCTCGAGTACATTGATAACTTCTTTGCGTTTGAATTGTTGAATCAGGTTGCATATAAATTTCAATTCTTGCTGTTTGAAATTGCCATTGTCTTTGCTGCCGCGGATTATAGTTTACACTTCAAAATCCAGGTTAGTTCTTATTTACAATCAATGTTAGATTGTTAGTAGATTATTGATGTTAGGTTAGTGGATAATTTGTATGTTAGGTTAGTGGAAAATTTTTATGTTAGGTTAGTGGATAATTTGTATGTTAGGTTAGTGGATAATTTGTATGTTAGGTTAGTGGATAATTTGTATGTTAGGTAAATTATTTGAATGTTAGATTATTGGATTAGTAGATTAATAAATGATTTGTATGTTTGATTATTGATGTTAGGTTGTTGGATTATTAATTTGTATGTTAGGTTAGATGGAAATCCCAGACAAAACATGGATGACTATACTTCGTACCGATCCTAAATATAGTGAAGGGGGTGACAAATTCATAGAATTTGCTGAAAGGTCTACGGGTAGATCATCGATTGCATGTCCTTGTGTAAGGTGTGCAAATCGAGTATATGAGAATAAGAGTGTGGTTAGATCTCATTTAATTGTATACGGAATAAGACAAAATTATGGTTTATGGTATTTTCACGGTGAAAAGAGATCAATTGGACGTCAACTTGTAAATGCTGTTACCGAGAATGTGGAGGAAGATGAATCAGATGATGAAATTGAAGACGAATCGATCAATGAACCACCAACTAACGAGACTAATATCATGGAAGACGAACCTGTTGCAGTTTGTGAAGATCATCTAATGGAAGATATTATTGCTGAGGATCATCTAATGGAAGATATTATTGCTGATTTGTACCCTAATGTCAACAATGATAATGAACATCCGAGTGAAAATGAGCCTTTCGTTGATGATGCTACGTTTTACAAATTGTTGGACGATTCGAAACTACCTTTGTATGAAGGTTCTCGCATTTCAAAATCCTCAACTCTTCTTAAACTTCTTCACATAAAGAATGTAGGTTAGTGGACAAACACGTCATTTGATTTATTGTTGAGTTTATTGAAAGAGGAAATACTGCCAATTCATAATCAACTACCGAATTCGTATTATGAGTGCAAGAAATTCATTAAAGACATGGGTCTATCGTACGAAACAATTGACGCGTGTAAGAATGATTGCAAGCTTTTTCGTAAAGAGGATAAGGATTTGCAGCAATGTAAAGTTTGTGGGTTTTATAGGTGGAATGTCAATAAATCTAATGGTGCAATTCGAACAAAGGTGAATGGTAAGTATGTACCCAATAAGTCGCTGAGCTATTTTCCATTAAAACCGTGGTTGCAAAGATTATACATGTGTTCCAAAACTGCTCCACGCATGACTTGGCATAAAGATAACAATCCCAAAGATGATGTGTTAAGGCATCCTCCTAATTCAATGACATGGAAGATCTTTGATAACTTGTACCAAAATTTCTCAACAGAACCTCGAAATGTGCGACTTGGTTTGGGAAGTGATGGTTTTCAACCTTTTGCTAGCGGAAAAACATCGTACCTCATTTGGCCAGTTATTCTCATCCCTTACAACGTCTCTCCTACCACATGTATGGACAAAAACAATTTTCTTCTTTCAATGCTCATTCAGGACCAAAAAGTCCCGGTGATTGTATTGACGTATTTCTTGAGCCACTTATTAAAGAGTTGACGGAATTGTGGAATACCGGTGTGAAGACATACGATGCAAGCAGAAAACAATATTTTAATTTACGGGCAGCTCTTATGTGGACTATTAATGATTTCCCGGCATATGCAAATTTGTCTGGATGGAGTACAAAGGGAAAATTGGCATGTCCGTCTTGTAATCAGAACACCGCGTCTTTGAGGTTAACAAATTGCCAGAAGGAGTGTTACATGAATTATCGATGATTCCTCCCGTCTAATCATCGATGGAGCAAAGAGACCGATACGTTTGACGGGCATACTGAGCATAGAGGTCCTCCTGTACTATTATCGGGTTCCGAAATTCAATTGCAGGTGCAAGATCTAAAGGAAATTTGTTTGACAAAGTACCTGCCTAAGAAAACGAAAGTTATACATGAATCCCGTGGTGATAATTGGAATAAATTCAGTATATTCTTTCAATTGCCTTACTGGAAATCTTTGATGTTGAGACATAATTTGGATGTAATGTATATTGAGAAGAATATATGTGATAGTTTGTTGGGAACTTTAATGAATTTCAAAGAAAAGACCAAGGATGAAATTAAAACAAGGAAAGATTTGGTCATAATGAACATAAAACATTCCTTACATCCGGTTGAAGTTGATGGTGTTCTTCGGTGTCCGTCGTCCCCCTATGCATTGTCCTCAGAACACAAGAAACGTTTATGTCAGTTTTTGAAAGATATTAAAATGCCCAACGGTTTTTGTTCAAATATTGGGGCGTGTGTAAACATGGAGGAGAAAAAAATTTCAGGATTGAAGAGTCACGATTGTCACATTCTATTACAATATCTCCTTCCACTAGCTACACGTGGCCTACTTCCCGATGATGTGTACGATGCCGTGGTGAATTTAGCAAGGTTCTTTCGGTTGCTTTTCCAAAAAAGTTTACAACGCGGGCAATTGGAAACATTACATGACAACATTGTCTTGACACTTTGCAAATTGTAGAAGATCTTTCCACCTTCTTTTTTTGATATAATGGTGCATTTGCCAGTTCATTTAGCTTTTGAAGCTTGTCTTGGAGGGCCGGTTCAGTATCGATGGATGTATAAAGTTGAACAATATATGAGCACACTCAAGAAATACCTTAGGAACAAGAACTTTCCAGAAGGTTCAATCATCGAGAGTTACCTTTTGAATGAGAGTATGAGCATGTGTGCCCGATATTTGGACGATCAAGAGTCCGATGATGAATCGATAAATACAAGTACCACATTCTCCATATTCATCGCTATGGAAGACTTATCTAATGGCACAACCTACACATATCAACCGGATGATCGTGAGCGTGCTCATTGGTACATTTTAAAAAATTGTCGCGAAGCTGAAGAATATTATAAGTAAGTCCATTAATTTTAGTATGAGGTATGATTTAAGTAATAATTTAATCTGTCATTTGCGCAGCGATTTCGTTGAATCATGCCCTCCTAATATTTCCAATGAGGCTCGGGATAAAAAATATGTTAGATATTTCCAAGAAAGAGTAAGTAATCGTCTCAACAATTTCCTTTTTTAGTATATGACAATTAGTTTAACAATAATTTCTAATTAATAGGTGGAGCAATTAACCGATCAATCCGATAGGACAACGAATCTTAAGATTTTAGGACGTGGGCCTACATTGTATGCAAAGAAATATAACTTGTACAAAATAAATGGGTACAAGTTTAACACTGAAAAACATGATGAGAGCTTGACTACCCAAAACAGCGGGGTTTTGGTTGTTGGTAATAATGGGGCCGAGACTATTAACTACTATGGAGTGATCAATGAAATCATAGAAGTGATATTCTTTTGTGGAAGACGAGTGATTCTCTTCAAATGCAAATGGTTTGATGTTTATCACAAAGATCGGGGCATTAAAGTTGATAAGTATGGTATGTTAGTATAAATATCAACAGGATTCTACAAACTCAATTAAATGAACCATTCATAATGGCAAGCCAAGCACAACAAGTCTTTTACTCTACAGATATGGCATCAAGGCTTGAATGGAAAATTGTGACACCAATAAATCCCCGTTACTCTAATTAAGGTTGAATTATTTTCTATGAAGGGTTACTTGTAAATTTTTCTTATAAACATTACATTCAATATTTGTAGCTATAATGGCACCTAAAAGAATGCAAGGTAAAGGTTTAAGCAGCCAGCTAAACGACCTTATACAGAGGACCGATGAGCATTTAGAAGATCCTTTGCACTTACTTAACTCTATCGGGGAAATTGATTTGGACCTTGATGATGTGATGAATGTTGATAGTGTACAAAACACTAACCTCGATGATGATGATGATGATGAGACACAACCCCCGTCTGAGGAGCAAGATGGATGTACTTGTGTTTGCTTAAGTGAGTTGTTATGATCCTATATAATTTTTTGTTTAATTTTAGGATCTATTTCGAGGAGGAGACGGGGCAAGAACAAAAATAAAGCAGTTGGTAGATTGCAAGCGGGGCAAAAGATGACTCTTCTATTTAACCCGGTAGATGGTAAACCAATGTGCGAGAATAGGACAGCTTGGTCGAGGCATATTGGGAGTGTCATTCGAGACTCCAATGCACTACCTCACAGGACTTTGCGTTGGTCGGACCTGAGCTCTACACAGCTAGATCACATATGGATGGCTATCACGGTAACTTTTTATATTATTAAGTCCATTATGTATTCATCACAATCTATAATCGTTTTAATGTTGACTATTTAGGATCCTTTCGTGGTTGTGGGGGAGGACATCAACAACTATCGAAGACAAGGTTTATTTCAAGCCAACAAATTATGGGATAGATGGAGATGTCATTGGAACACCATGTACGTTAAAGCCCGTGAAGGTAACGAGCAAGCGATTAGGGCAAATCCCCCTCCCGAGATCGAAATAAGTGATTGGCATTATCTACTTGATCGTCGCTTTCTCACTCCGGAATTCAAGGTAAATTAAAGTGTTTATAAAGAGCTCTTACATTAATCATTCATTAAACACAAATGTTTTCTTATTTGCAGAAAACAAGTATTGTGAATGCGCAAAATAGGTCGCGTGTTGTGTACAAGAATCATGTGGGCAGCATCTCATTTTCGCAAGTGGAGAAGCAAATGGTTCGTTTTATCAGTGAATAACAAAGTTTATAATGTTATTACGTTTTTATTAATTATTAAATTTGTACAAGAGAAGACTACCGGTACGTCGCCTAATTTTGCGGAATTATTTCTGCACACTCATACAAAGAAACCAACTCTGCAAGATCCAAATCCGGAGGTTCCCCCTATTATTCAAGAAAAAGTGGTAAGTCGTGTTTATTAGTTTTATTTCTTTTATTTCTTTTATGTATGTATGTAATCAAATGTAATTTGTGTTTGTAGACTGCCTTGCGAACTGCTATAGAAGAAGACCCGAATAGAAATGAATTGCAGTTGGCTGAGTGCGCATTCGGGTCTCAAGGACATGGGCGAGTTGTGGGTTTGGGCTCCGGTGTCACACCTAGATCTTTTAGAGCTGATGCTCGTGGTGGTTCTAGCACACCGCGCAGTGACACGCAAAATTTCCATGAACAAAACCAACTTTCACTTGAGGAGATGCAGAGGATGCGAGAGGAGCGTGAAGCGGAGAAGCTTCAGTCACGGAGAGAGCGCGAAGAAGCCTTACTCGAGCGTCAGATGGAGCGTGAGGAAGCACAAAAGCAGCGTGAAATGGAGCGCGAAGAATTATTGATGCAGCATCAAGAGGAACGTGAAGAAGCTCGAAGGGAGAGACAACAATCACTTATAGAGCGTGATAGAATATGGGATGAGATGCTTGAGATGAGATCGACGATGAACTTCTTATTATCTAGGATTCCCGGTGATCAACGTCCACTTTCCCCTCCCACTAGAGATGATGCCCCTCCCACTTAGAGATGATGCCCCTTTCACTTGATCGTTGCTTTCCCACTTGAATTCTGGTTAGTTGAAATGTTATTTGAAGTACGTTAATTAATGTTTTTGTGGATTTGTGATATGATATTGTAGTTTGTGATATGATTGTAGTTTGTGGATGAATTGTAGTTTGTGGATGGATTGTAGTAGTTTGTGAATGGATTGTAGTTTGTGGATGATTATTGTTTTGAATTAATGATTGTAGTTTTGGGTTTTTGGTTATTGATGATTGTGTTTTTTGGTTTTTGGTTATTGATGATTGTGGTTTTATATAGGTAAAAATTTGTTAAAAAAAAACGATTATGGTTTAGTAACGGTTAAATAAATTAAAAAACCGTTACTATAAACCTGATTGTAACGGTTTAACAAATAAAAAACCGTCACAGAAACAACACAAGTATCTGTAACGGTTTTTGAAAACCGTTACAGATACTACTGCCTTTCAGTAACGTTTTTAAGCCAGCTAAAACCGTTACTGTTGTTCCTTTAATATCAGTAACGGTTTTCGAAAACCGTTACAGATACTTGTGTTGTTTCTGTGAAGGTTTTAAGACGGCTAAAACCGTTACTGTTATTCCTTTAATATCAGTAACGGTTTTCGAACGCCGTTACTGATACCTGTGAAGTTTCTGTAACGTAATTTTTAGTAACGATTGGTAACGGTTTTATTTGTCGTTACAATTATGTTTCAGTAACGGCGTTCGATACTTTGAGTAACAGTTTTTGCCCTTACTAATACCACTTTTTCTACTAGTCGTGGAGTAGTTTTGGAACACATGTATAGTCTTTGCAGCCTCGGTTTTAATAGAAAATACCGCAACACCTTTTGGGAATAAACTCTCCATTCACCTTTTTAATTGATATTCTATCTGGAAAGCCTACAAACTTTGCAATTCTGCAAATCCTTATGTTCTTTACGAAAAAACATACGATCATTCTTACACGCATAAATATTTTCATACGATAGACCCATGTTTGTAATGAAATTCTTACACTCATAATACGAATTTGGCAACTGATTATGATCCGATAGTATTTCTTCTTTCAATAATCTTAGCAACAAATTAAATGACGTGTTTGTCCACTGGCCTACATTCTTTATGTGAAGAAGTTTAAGTAGAGGTGAGGTTTTGGAAATTCAAGAACTTTCGTACAAAGGTAGTTTTGAATCATCCAACAATTTTTAAAATTCCTTAGAATCATCAATAAGATGATCATTTTCATTAGGATGTTCATTTTCATTGTTCACATTAGGGTACAAATCATCTATAATATATTACATTAGGTGATCATCACAAACGTCAATAGGTTCGTCGATTGTATTACTCTCATTATTTTGTTGTACATTGATCGGTTCGTCGTCTACAAGCTCATCATATGATTCATATTCTCTACTCTCACTAACAATATTTACCTGATCTTTAGTTCTCCTTTCCCTGTGAAAATACCAAAAGTTTTAATCTTGTCTTATGCCGTATACAATCAGATGAGTTCTAACGACAATTTTATCCTCATATACTCGATTTGCACACTTTACACAAGGACATGCAATCGAAGATCTACCCATAGATATTTCTATAAATTCTATGAAATTGTCAACCCCTCTATATATTTTAGATCAATACGAAGTATATTCATCCATATTTTGTCAAGAACTTCCATTTGGACTAGACAAAACATTACTATGTCAAATAAAGTATATCATTTCTAAATCATTCATATATCTAACTAGTACAATAATCTATACACGATCCAAAAATATACAATCAACATATTCAATTAATCCAATAATTTAACATACAAATAATTTAACATACAATCCAATAATCTATCATAATCTAATTAACATACAATTCATTAATCTAACATATCCGACCTAATATAACATGTCTGACCTAATCTAACATACAATCCAATAATATATCATAATCTAATTAATATATAATCCAATAATCTAACATATCTAACCTACAATCTAATAATATAACTTAATCTAACATACAAATTCGGATAATCCAATAATCTATTTGTCAAAATCTAATAACTTATATGTCAAAATCCAATAATTTATTTGACAAAATTCGGATAATCCAATAATCCAAAGAAACACTAACCTAATGAAATAGAGTTTGATCGAAGAACGAAAATAGGAATCTGCCAAAAAGCTGCAAAATTTGATTGAAGAACGAAATCATATTAAAAATATATAATATATATAGATCTATTTGTTAGATTATTGGAAAGAAAAAAAGTGTGTAGAACTCACCTGATGAACGACATCAGACGAAAGAGGAAGGCGGTAGCGCATGAATGGTGGCGTCGGACAACAGTGAAGAAGAAGAGAGAAAGAAAGAAGAAAGAAGAACAGAGAAAATGCTCTGAGTTATTTGGTCGAGTATTAGTAATAGTTTTGCCGTGAGCCGTTATAGATGCTCATTTAATGAGAATCAGTAACAGTTTTTCAAAGAACTCACAGATATCTATAAATATCTGTAAGTATTCACATATAACCATTATAGATACTCTTTTTCGGAAAACAAAACGACAGACGTGGTATTTGTAACAACATTTACATAGAACCGTTACATATACCCTTTTCGAAAAATGAAATTATAGACGTGGTATCTGTAACGGTTATTTAAAAAATCGTTACAAATACTTTTATAATATCTATAACGCCATTCACATAGAACCATTACAGATATTCTTTTTCGGAAAATAAAACGACAAACGTGATATTTATAACAGTTATTTAAAAAATCGTTGTAGATACTTATATACTATATGTAATGGCACTCACATAGAGCCGTTACATATACCTTTATAAAATGAAAGACGTGGTATCTGTAATGATTATATAAAGAACCGTTACTGATATAATAAAAAATTAAATAAAAGATAATGGAATATAAAGATTTTCAAATTTAATATATAATTCTTATTTAAAAAAAATTAAATAAATAATTATCTGTATAATAGTAAAACTATTAATTTTATGGAATGAAATAAAAGATTGTAATATAATTTAGTAATAATATATAAATAATTTTATACTAACATTATGAATTATTTTTTTTAAATTGTTGTATTAAAACTTTATTATAAGTTTTGTTTTATTAGAATTAAAAAAAATGAATTATAGTTTATTAATATTAAAAATTAACTACTCATTTCTCATTATAAAGAGAAACATTAATTAATAATTGTTAGATAATACCAAAGTTTAGGTCATTGTGAATGACTCGTGTTCAAAACGTAACACATGAACAAAAATGTTTCATTCAATCTTATACCATATATTGTACATACAATAAAGAATCGTTATTGATTATATATAGATATTTCAAATTTAAAATATAAGAGTTTGGTTAAATATTATAAATACTTCAAATTAAAAATAGAAGAGTTTTTTTTTGAATATTTCAAGATTAAATGTTATTAGTACGTACACCTCACAATCCTCAATTATTTGTTTTGAAATCATAATTAAACACTTGATGAACAACTTGAATAGACAATAGACAATTAAGCTCATCTGAGATATCTTCATCTTCAATTTCTTTTAAACAACTAAAGATGATCGAAGATATCTCATATCAGATTGATGATTATTGAGAAAATTCTTTAAGGAGAAGCGAGAGTGGAGCGTGCTAAGTGACTGCAAGATTTGGTTTCTCATTGTGATCTTCAACTAATGTGCTTCTAACCAATGAACAATCAGAATCTTTTGAAATATCTTCAATTTCCTTTTAACAAATTGAAGATAAAAATATATCATAAGAACCCCGATTGCATATTGGTTAAAAAGAAATTAGTCGTTTAGGAGAATCTATCTCAAATTCATTATGGAGAGAAACGAAAGCATTCTATTTATAGGCCTTAAAATTATTTGGTAAAGACTATCAGCGACGACATTTGTTGGTGGGTCGTTGATAGTCTAAATATAGAAGTATCTGTAACGGCATTCAAATCACTGTTATAACTACTTATATACCACCTGTAATGACATTAAAAAAGATCCATTCCAGATACCATGTTTTCTCTCCGTCTTCCGAAATAAAGGTATCTGTAACGGTTATACAAAGATCCGTTACTAATTGTTTACATGTTTTTGTAACGATTTTTTTATAACCGTTAAAGATACCATGATTTCTCTCTATATTTCTAAATAAGAGTAACTGTAACGGTTATATAAAACATTGTTACTGATTGTTTATAAGTTTCTATAATGGTCTTCCTTAGAGCCGTTACAAATACCATGATTTTCTCACCGTTTTTCGAAATAAGGGTATCTATAATGGTTATACAAAAATCTGTTACTGATTGTTTATAAGTTTTGTAATGGTCTTTCTTAGAGTCGTTATAGATACTCTTATTTCGAAAAATGGAGAGAAGAACATGTTATAGTAATGACTATTCCTTATAGTCGTCACTGATAGATAATATCAGTAACGGTTATATAGAGCCATCACTGATATAATCGTTACTGATACGAGATATCAGTAACGGCTCTATAGAGCTGTAATTGATACAAATTTTAGTAATGACTCTATAGCACCGTTACTGAAAGTCGTTAAAGAAGACCTTTTTCTACTAGTGAGACTAGGTTAACCATTTTATATAACAATTAATTATTTCATAAATATATAAAATTTTATAAATGTTTTTTAGGAAATCATATAACCACTTTCATTATATATATAATTAAGGTATAATATAAAAATTCACATAAATTGTTTTGTTACGTAGCATCCACAATTCATAAATATTGCTTTTATATCTCTAAAAAAATAGACAGAGAAGTTGATAGGTCAAATTTTGTTGGTCTCTAATGACTTTTATAGAATTGGATGGTTTTATTACTTAATTTTGAGTTGTTGCGTTTGGTTTGGTCCGGCCTATATAGTTGGATTAATTTTTTCGTCTCGAATTTTTATAGTCTGAATAATACTCTCAATCATTGGTAATTTGTTTGTTACACATACCCTCTGATTGTATTATTGACGATCCTTTCTCGAGTTTGTGTTCGTTCCATTCGTCGCAACAAAGGAGACGAAATAATCTGATCTATAGTTATTTTTCATTTTTCAATAAAAAGTTATTCGATTTAATCTTTCATATGTAGGACCTCTTACAAGTATCCTCTTATGATTTGTATGAATTTCTCACTATTTTGGTCATATATGTAGATGAACCATTTTCATTTGCTAGGACCTTTTCCGGCGTTGCTTACCAACCCTCGGTTAAGGATAATATTAATTTCCGCTCAGAATCGTTGGTAAAAATTTTTGCGACACCGTTTTATTGGTTTGTTTGTCTTGCTCTACCACAACCGTCATCGTCCAAAAACTCAAATGAGTTTAGTTTATCCTTGGAGGAATCCTTAACAAATTGCATAATTGTTGGATCATCCTAATGTGAATTTTATTTTTTTAAATTGTTTATGTAATTTTATATCTAGATTATCAATTATTGATTTTTAATTTTGTAAACGTTATTTTGTATTATTTACTAATTAATTTTTTATATGTAACTCTTATTTGATTTAATTGAAAATTAATTTCTTATCAAAAGAATAAAAATAAAAATTCATTCATTTTCTTTATCGAATTTTCTGCTCCTCTATAATTAATATGCTTCTTCCTTTTTATCAACAATTGTGACAGAGCAACCCACATGATTTATTTATTTTTAATTTAGACAAGAATTCAGTTCTAGGCAAAATTCTTATTTGATTCAATGCAATTTCCCTTATGTAACTAGAGAAGCCATATTGGAATCCATTTTTAATAAAAGTGATTATTTTTCTGTCGAATGCATCCACAATGGTTGCTTCGATTAGAAGAGAAAGAGTTAGCACGAGAAGAATGAAAGGTGGGAAGTAAGGATGGTAATTTGAAACCGTCATGTGAAAACTGAACCGAATTGTCCCGTTTGGGACGGTTTTTCTTCTAAACCGAATGGGGATGGAGTAGAGATGGTATTTGTGTCCCCCGCCCCGCCCGATCCCACCCCAATTCTACCCCGAATCTACCCCAAACATAATTAAATATATCAAATCACCAATATATTTATTTTAGCAACCATTGTGGATGGTATTAAAAAAATTCCCGAAATAAAAAGGTGCAGGGATGGTAAATGCATTCTCCGCCTCGAACTGCACCATTATCATTCTAGGGGAGAAACTGAGCTCCCTATTATTGCTATTATTGAGAAAGAGACATTTTTTTTATGTTCGATTAAAATATTTTTAGTTAGTTAAAATTTTTATAATGTATTTTTTATTTAAAATTTTAATTTTATAAAAAATGTAAATAAATTTGTAGTAGTTTAGTTGATAAATTAAGTAATTTTATCATAAAAAAAATTAATAATATTTAAGTAAATTTAAAAAAATTCCAACAGAATTTTGCAATCAAAGCTGGTAAGAGTTTGGGATTGGCATTGGGAATATCTAGGGAGAAGCAGAGCACCCTGTTGCTAGGAATTGAAAAATATTAATTGTATTTGTAGTTACCTAGATTTATTTAATGTTGGATTAAAATGTTTGTAATTAGTTAAATTTATTATAATGTAACTTTTATTTAAGATTAGAATTTTATTAAAATAAAGTATATTTAATTAATCATATCTAGTAAATTCAAAAAATATATCTAAGAAGAAATGATTGAATTTTGCAATAAAATAAAAGCAAATAAGAAGTAATATATGCTTTTATAATATTTATTCCTTCTTTACATTATTGAAATTTTAATCATATGGTTCACGAAAAAGAGAAAGATTTAACCAAATGTTGGAGAGAAGCCAGGGAGACCTCTCCATCAATTCATCATTATGCATAAAAGGGAAGTCAAACATTACGTTGATATATTAAATGGAGAAGATCATAATTAAATTAATGAAAATACATAAATTTAAAAATATATTACAGGTTCAAATATAGAGATAGATGAATTGTGATAAGTACCCACACCTGATAGAAATCACCCAGAATTTATGATTGTCAAAGACAAAAAATTCTAATAAAATCAAAATGACTTTTGGCAACGGAAAATATATACGATTATCATTGTTCGATCAAATTAACCAATAATGACATAAATAGTAACCATTGTTGAATATTTAAAAATGTGTGGTCTTTATACGTAAAATACCTTTAGTGACATATTATATTCCATTGGCGGCATAATTTATAGCGAAAACTGGCAACGGGTTCAAATATTATTGCTATTAATCTTTATTAACCAAAAAATAAAATAACAATTAATATAGATGGTTACTACCCTCTTTTATACTAATAATTTTTCTGATTTGAGTGATTATTATTGTTCCGAGCTGATTGTAGCAAATCATTAATTTGTTGGTGATTTTGATATATTCAATCATTTTACAAAATTTGAAATTAATTAATTCTGCTATACATTTTTAATATATAAATAAAAATATTGAGGGCGGTGATAATAAAAATATCCCTCATAAGATGAGAGGTAACAGACTAATTTGCAACAATATTTTTTTAACAATGAAACATTCTCTTTATTTATGCTTTTCCCCTACATCACAGTTATTGCGCACGGCATTAGTTTAGTTACATAACTTCTTTTTCAACTATCTATATATGAAAGGGTATACAAAAATTAAAGGCATTGCCTTAAATACATAAACATGTTCAGAATAGAAGAATTATCTTTTATTCATTTATTTTGTTTCCATCCTATGGACGATTCCTCAAAGGGTGGTGCGGGAATATCGACCAATGCCATAGTCCACCCTGACTTGAGAGCCTGTTCCACTTATGCTTACGATATGGTCTATGGGTGCCTCTATACTACCAGTAAGAAGAATTGGACAACTTGTGATAGGCAACTTGACCGAGACAACACATTCATTCACATTGAAATTGTTTGGAATTTGAATGTTGAAATTGCCACTCGAGTTGGTTATTCCTTGAGCTATTGTAATCTTACTTGGCCCACAGTTGATCTTAACTGTGGAATTGGAGATTCCCCGACAAAGATTCGGTAAGAGGTTACATGCTGAGATAGGATTACTCAAAATAGTGCACATTAGTTTGCCAGTCACAGAATAAATAAATGGAAGGGTAGGGGGAGGTGGAGGTGGTGGTGTGGCAATTAGTGGTGGTGGAGGTGGTGTGGCAAATGGAGGAGGAGGTGGTGGTTTGCCAACTGGTGGAGGTGGTGGGGGAACGGTTTGAGGAGGAGGTGCTGGTGGTGTGGAGACTGGAGGAGGTGTTAGGGGTAAGACACGCGGAGGAGATGCTGGTGGTACTGTTGCGACTGGAGGTGTTGTTGGGGGAACGACACGCGGAGGAGGTGCTGGCGGTGTGGCAACCGGAGGAGGTGGGGGTGGATGCCTTCGATGGTTAATAGGAGGTTTTGGTGGGTCCTTAGGATGTGGTGGATCCCTATCATGGGGAAAATTGGGAGTATTTGCTAGAGCACCAAAAGTAACTATAAGGAATATGAGAACAAAGAGAAGAGTAGGAACAATGGTAGTTTTTGCCATTGCAAATGATATTTGTGTGAAGGTTCTTGTGTGCCTTGAAGTTCATTTGTGTTGGGATGTTCCTATTTATAGAGTACTAATAATTATCAACTTACCATTACTTTGAGTCCTAATTCTTCTAATCAATGCTCTTACTTTTATTTCTTGCATCTACTAGCTACTTAATTACTTACATCTTATGCCCCTTTTTTCTTCCTCTTGCCTAATTATATTAACTATACCAAAGTTAATTATATAATATTTGTATATATTTAAGAATTATTGAGTATTATTAGCAAGACAATTAAAAATATTAATATCTTATTTAATTAAAATTGGCCTGCCATCTCAACGAGTTAAAAGACTGATCAGGTACATTATTTTCTTTTAATTAAATCTTGTTGTATTATTTTATTTTATTTTAAAACAAAAATTAAAATATATTCTTAAAAAAAGTATCATTTTACCTTTATAATCCACATTTATTCTCAATAAAAAAAAATCATTTGACTGGTGGATTCAAAGACGGGACTTTAATTTAAATTATGATGAGATGTTTAAAATGCAACTATTATTTGCTACAGAATAAATTGCCTTCAAATTTAACACGATGTTTGAATAAAAGCCAAAACTTTTGGGATGTATTCAAAATGGGTTTAATCTAACACTAATAATGTGATGAACTTACAAATTTGTAGTGAGTAGTGTGACAGCGCTATTTTTTAGTATTGTCAAATTTTGCAATTCAATTTTTTTTTGACAAGTATTTTTCTTTTGTTGTGCTATTTCACTCAATTACATTAAAAAAAATGTAACTATTTTGTTTTAAGAAATAAGATACATTAATTACAAGATATTATACATCCTCATAATTAAAGGATGAATTGAATTAAATTAAATTAGAGAAATGTATTGCTAGAATTGTCTGGAAGTTGTCGTACCAAATGTATTTGTGAGGAGACTTTTTACATTTTATTTCATTTTTTTGTTATTGAGTTTATATATATATATATATATATATATATATATATATATATATATATATATATATTTATTTATTTTTGATAAATTTCATTTTACTCAAAACAGAGCTGTTTAAGTAAAACTACTGACCATGATAAACATGTCAATAAAGATAAATAAATGCATTAAAGGCAAATGACACCCATTATTAACTCCTCAGTCATTGTTCACACATTATTCATTCCGATTTCATCTAAAAGATCAATGATATATCCCGCTGAAGCAGACGGCCTGTCACTCTGAATCTCTGCGTGGTGATCAAATATTTTTAAAAATATCTCCCCAAACAAATTTTTGTTGTTAATACTTTTTGATTTTTCTCAATCCAAACAAACCACCAAAATTGCAGAATTATTGAACTTATAACTGTATCTATAATATTTACTATGCTTATAAAAATCAAATTAGAGATCCATATTGGAGAAACAAAATGAAATAAATAAAGAAAAAACATCATTAATTTTCCATGGACTTATAGTTCTAATTCAACATTTTCAAAATAAATTAATCTCTTTGTAGATACAAATAAACTTTAGGGTCCGTTTTGAATTACTTCTTATAATATAGTTTATGTGCCATTTCGATATTCCTCCAATTAGTTACCAAACCTAATGTCTGACCAAAAATTAAATGTATATGCATGGGGTTGTGATAGCTTAGCTCCTCTCCCTTTACTCTCTCCACTTCTCAAAGTTATACCTGCAATAGCACTAAAGTAGAGGCTCAAACTAGGATTCTATTTTTTTTTTTTTTATTTAGTTAAATGTTTTCATAAATAAAAGTCATCAATGGTTTCAAAACTAGGGCGCACCATTTTTTACCTGACACAAAAGCATGATTTTAATCGAATATGAAAAATTTAAGTTTGAGTCATGTATTTTTGTGTTTAAGTCGAAATTAGGCCGACTTGTTTAACCTGATTAATAAACAGATCAAAATTCGGTCGATCTGAAATGACCTTAAAAAGATCCGCCAATCCATTTACAAATTTGTTTTGGAAAGGTTTTATGTTTTACTTTTCCTACTAATTTGAAATAAAGCGAATTTGTAATTTAACTTCATTTTTTTGTTGGGTTGATGTCATTTTAATCTGAAATAAGGAGATGTGATATCAACTATATCGGGTTAAATCATGTTAAGTTCGAGTTGAATCGGGTCAATTATGTCGAATTAATGTCAATTACCAATAAACAAATCAAGTTCAAGTTTTGACACAAATTACTAAACATGTTAGGTTCATGCTATTATTGCTCAACCCGTCAACCCGAACTTGACCTACATTGCCACACATAATCAAAAGCAATTTTTTTAACGAAATGCTCTCATTTAGATCAAAATATTTGTAGTGGAATCAAATAAAAATAAAAGATATAGTTAGGCAAAAGAAAAATCAAATAAGATTTGAAGGATTAATACATAATTGTTTGAGCATTAAAAGATGGTTCATTATCAGATCTATTGGACGCATGAATTGAATGTAGAAGGCTTTCCCAGCTCTTACCAAGAACCTAATGTTTGCATTTATGCCAGGAATGTAACTAATGGATTAATCATAAAGTTTGACAGATCAAGTTCTTCAATGAAATGGATGTGACTAGCTAGATAACAAGATATAACGCATTACATGTACATTTCTTCTTCATCATCTTCTTGTTGAGAAAAGATATAATCTAAACACGCGATAAAAGAAGATATAAAGATAAAGTGATAAAAAATAATAAAGAACACAAGATATAATGAGGTTTGGCCAACAATGCTTACATCCTCGGGGAGTCGTCCATTCTATTGATATTTCATGGAATAATGGTCCAAGTAACCCTAGGTTACAATGTCTCTATTTAAAGGAGTACATCAATAGCCAAAAGACTAAACTACTACCCTAAGCCCAATAAAAGCTTAAAGCCCATTACAATATATAAACTCTAATAAAATATGAGCCCCAAACCCAACAATCTCCACCTTGGGCGAATACCGCGCTTATTGAGATTTGATGAATTAATTACAAATTTAACAATCTCCACCTTGACAAATATCACGTCCCTTAGGAAATACACGAGTCGTACCCATCAATCTCCACCATGACAAAAGTTAAGCCATCAAAAAATAAGTGGCTTTAACACTTCAATCTTCACCTTTGCTCGAGTCATTATCAGATAACTTTTTGTACCTCCACTTTCACTCAAGAGCCCTAAGAAGAAAAACAATCTCCACCATCATATATATCGCGCCATCAAAATGTTATGAGCTACACATCAATCTTCACGGCTCGAGCCATTCACGAGATAAATCATTATACCTCCACTTCCGCTCAAAAGCCCCTTAGAAGATAAAATCATAGAGTTTATAATACCAAGTAATTTTGGCAACTACGCTACTTCAGCTACTAGAGACATTCAACAACTCTTCTCATTCTTTGTACATATCCGTTGACATATGCGGAAACTAGAATTGACAATTCTTTATTATGTCAAAATAATCTTTACCTTTATTTTCCACAAACCGAGTGTCTTATTTTTCAAGTCCAACAATTAACTGAAACCAAAATACTAATTAGACCCAAGACGAGCTTCTTTCATCTACTTTTTCAAAATCAGATATCTATCAAAACTGAGAACACCCAAAACGAACTTCCATCGTCTACTTACTCAAAATAAGATATCGATTGAAAACGAGAAGACCCAAGACGAACATTTATCGTCTATTTCATAACGAATAAATTAGCCTATCACGACATCTCTTTACTCTAACTCAAGATCTAATAAAGTATTTATCACCCATATTGCCTTGAACGTTGCATACTCAACCAACTTTAACCTTATACTTCTCCTTGAACAAATTAGCTTGCAATATGTTAGTTTATTGAATCTAAAAATGACTATCAATCCAAGGATATTATGATAGGAACAATTTTATCGATAAAGACGGGGGTCTGGCTATTGATGAAGGCTTATGAAAAACGGTTTGAAAGAAATCTTGTTAAGGATTTAATTCGCTTTCTATTCTACGCAAACCCTTGTAAACACTTGAAACATAATTAAGGCAGAATTGTTTACTTAGGTTTGAAGCTCAAGATGAAGAATGAGAAGATGACAAAAATGAAGAGACACAACATTTTGTTTATGAATGTTCAGAACAAACTCTCCTACGTCACTCCTTCTTCCAACTACCAGAAGGATTCACTATAATATGGTTCGAATCAAATACAGTTTGCACATACTTAGCTCACTATTGAACAGAACACACTCTGTTCAATTTACAAGATAAAGAATATCACTCAGCTAACGGTGTTTTTGATTCTAGCTCTCTCTTGATTCACACACAGTACAATGAGGAAAGCAACTTACGGCTTGAATATTCAAAGGATTGATTTCTCAGTAGTTCTTCTCAGATAGTATTTCTCTCTTAGTTGATCGAATGGCAAAAGTTAAGTTGTTTGTCCGTTGTCCTTGAGATTTGATAAATACTGGGCAGGGATTAACGGTCGAATCTTTAAAATTATACGTGGCACTCTTCCATTGGAAAGCCTCCATAGTACACAACATGTTCTAAGCATAAGGATCGTGGTCGTACACCAACTGGTAGTGGCCCGAATATTCTATCAGAGATGTACCTGCAAAACAAGTAATATGAGGGAAATTCTCTTACGTGGCATTCGTTGGATGGTTGCATATAGCTATCGTACAAATCTTCACTAGAAAGTGGAGCAGGAGTAGAGTACATCTATAGCACGTGGGTAGGAGGGTGCTAGCTTCAAGCATACTGCTTAAGCATATCATTAGACGTATTTCAGTTAGACGACCTCGTCTAATGAAATCAAACATCTCCGTCTAAGAGCAGAATCCATTAGACCGCCTGGTCTAATGGGATTAGACTTACGTTTAATTACAATCACTTTAGACTAATCTGAAGGAGTTAGAGTACACATCTAAATTTCACCAATTAGACTTCACGTCTAATCTTTCACAAACCATTAGACTGCACGTCTAACTCCACTAAGTTAGACTGCACGTCTAATTTCGGTTCTACTTCAGACTTGTCTAAAGGAGTTAGACTACACGTCTAACTTTCTCTTTCTATTAGACTGCACGTCTAACTCCACGAGTTAGACTGCACGTCTAACTCCACGAGTTAGACTGCACGTCTAATTACGGTTCAACTTCAGACTTGTCTGAAGGAGTTAGACTTTTACATCTAACTTTCACAATCCATTAGACTACACGTCTAACTTCGTTGAGTTAGACTGCACGTCTAATTCCGAATATATTAGACTGCACTTCTAACTCCGCTGAGTTAGTCTGCACGTCTAATTCCGAATATATTAGACTACACGTCTAACTCCGCTGAGTTAGACTGTACGTCTAATTCCGAATATATTAGACTGTACGTCTAACTCCACTGAGTTAGATTGCACGTCTAATTACGAATTCATTAGACTGCATGTCTAACTCCACGAGTTAGACTGCACGTCTAGTTCCGAATTCATTAGACTGCACGTCTAATTCCGAATTGATTAGACTGCACGTCTAATTCCGAATTCATTAGACTGCACGTCTAATTCTAAATTCATTAGACTACACGTCTAACTCCGTTGAGTTAGACTGCACGTCTAATTACGAATTCATTAGACTGCACGTCTAACTCCGCTGAGTTAGACTGCACGTCTAATTACGGATTCATTAAACTGCACGTCTAATTCCTCTAGTTAGACTACACGTCTAACTCTGTGCATCTAATGCCAAATCGGTATAATGAGCCTCATTAGAACCAAGTCTCATGAAATATGATTTCGATACACCTGCATCAAAGCACATAAATCATTTCATCATCAAAATCCCAATAGTCAAACTATTTCAACACTTAGTCAAAATAATTTGACCCAACAATTTCCCCCTTTTTGATGATGAAATTGAAAACCTGTATATATATATAGCAAAATACGCATTCATCACATAAATAAACAAACTCCTATTTACATGCAAATATAGCATTCAAAATATCAAGTTCACAAATACCCATATATGAGTGTTTTCAGAAGAAACATACAAAACATTGTTCCAAAATAACCAGAATAAGTTCACAAACTGGTATGAAGATTCTTTGGCGAGAAGAGATTTAGAGATGATTTCACTTAGAAGAGTAAATTCATCTTTCAGATGATTTTTCTTCCCATAAATGTCCATTTGAGGAGAATCAGAGAAGACTTTCATCATAGTAAACGTGATTTCAGGAGGAGAATGAGGAAACTCATGAATACCTGCAGTGGGAAGTTGAAAGAACATACTGAATGATTCTTCGGAGATGCAAATCATTTGGCCCATGACAATCCCAGCAACGGTTTTGTCCTGATAGAATCCCACAGTTTCGATGAATTCACGGACCAATTGTTCGTGATAGAGATGATGAGGGGTGAGAAACTTTCTCAGCCCGGAGGCTTTCAAAGATTCAAACATTTTATGCATGCCCGGAGATTTTAACGTGGATACGGATTTGAAATCCACTTGAATCGATTTTGGACAGAAAAGAGACATTTCGACTTGATGAAAAATAGCTTAGTCGATTCAAATTCTAGAGAGAGAGATGGATTAGGAAGAACTCTTATCTTTTAGAGTGAATTATTAAATAAATATCAAAGTCTAATCATGTAGAGAATATCTAATGATTACTCGTACCGTCAAGAACTCAAAGGTCTGTTCCCAATAAACGTAGTATTTAATATTAGCATGAAACCGAAGAGTTAATACTAAATGTACAAGGAAAAGTTGTCATAAATATTAGTCATTCCTTATATATTGAGAGACACATGCGTTCAATTCTTTTGTGGAATGACTAATTTGATTTTTGGCGGGAAAATGCACTTGAGCAGAAACATAAGCAAATGACAGTTGTCCAAATAGCCAGAAGATGAAGGTCTAATTACACCAGTAGTTAGAAGTTTATTCTCCTTTTCACATTTTCAACTTTCTTTTGGAAATCAGTCTATTAGACGTATACGTCTAATTATGCAATAACACCACGTGCAACACGCGTGTCTGGTTAGACGTGAGCATCCTCTTGCTCATGACGTAAAAACATCTAATCGTCTATTAGACGTATCCGTCTAACCATGCAGGTTAATAAAACCAAGACCAAGATTCTAAAGGAAGATTAAACAGCTAGAGTAGACGTACGTCTAAGTATCTGTGTTTCTCAAACCTTGAATCCTTATGACGAATTAAGACCTCTGTCTTTTATATCTGTTCAGTTACGTTTTGAACAATACGTTCCCCCTCAATTTATGCACGTAATCACATCAATCAAGATCAACAAGACCTAACATATTTCTAAAATGAGAAAACTTAGCTTCCGGTAGGGGTTTCTTGAAAATGTCTACAGTTTATTGATCTGTAGAAACATGTTCAAGACGAATCTGCTTCTGATTTACATGTTCTCGGATAAAGTGATGCCTGATTTCAATATGCTTTGTCCGAGAATACAGAACTGGATTGTAGGTGATTACGATAGCACTCGTGTTGTCACAGAAAATTGGAGATTCTTCAGCCTCAATCCCATAGTCCCTGAGCTGTTGTTGAATCCACATAACTTGAGAGCAACAACTTCCAGCTACAAGATACTCTACTTCAGCTGTAGACGTGGCGACTAACGTCTGCTTTTTGCTGAACCATGAAGTTAGACGATCTCCAAGGAATTGGCAAGTTCCACTTGTACTTTTTCTATCAATTTTGCACCCTGCATAATCTGCATCTGAGAAACTAGTTAAATTGAAACTGGAATCCTTCGGATACCACAGTCCCACATTTTGAGTTCCCTTTAAGTATTTAAGAATACGTTTAGCAGTAGTAAAGTGAGAGAGTTTAGGATTAGCCTGAAATCTGTCACAAACACCAACAACAAATTGAATGTCTGGCCTGCTAGTAGTTACATATAGCAAGGATCCAATGAGTCCTCTATATGCTGTTACATCGACACTTTGACCACCTTCATCTTTATCTAGTTTACTAGAAGAGCTCATTGGAGTAGCTGCGGCGGAACAGTTCTCCAAACCAAACTTCTTTAGCAGTTCTTTGATGTATTTGGCCTGATTGACAAGGGTTCCATTTTCTAACTGACGGACTTGAAGCCCAAGGAAGAATGTCAACTCTCCCATCATGCTCATTTCAAATCTGTTCTGCATCATCTTAGAAAACTTCTCACACAATTTGGGGTTAGTTGAACCAAAAATAATGTCATCAACATATATTTGAACAAGTAGAATGTGAGAATCTTTAGTGAATCATGATCAAACAAGAATTCAGTTAATGTGTCGTACCAAGCTCTAGGAGCTTGTTTCAGACCATACAATGCTTTGTCAAGCTTATAAATGTGATTAGGTAACACATGATCTACAAATTCGGGGGTTGCTCAAGATATACTTCTTCACTTAATTTCTCATTTAAAAATGCACTTTTCACATCCATTTGAAAAACCTTAAAGTTCTTAAATGATGCATATGCTAGGAAGATTCTAATTGCCTTTAGTCTTGTTACTAGTGCAAAAGACTCATCAAAATCAATACCTTCCTCTTGTTTGTATCCTTGAGCAACTAAATGAGCTTTGTTTCTAATGACTAAACCATCTTCACTAAACTTGTTTCTAAAGACCCATCTTGTTCCTATAACTAACTTATCAGTTTGTATAGGAGTAAGATACCACACTTTATTTCTCATAAATTGGTTTAACTCCTCCTGCATAGCATTGATCCAATCTAGATCAGCTACAGCTTCACCAATTTTCTTGGGTTCAATTTGAGAAATAAATGCGGAGTTGGCCATTTCATCCATCAATTGACGTCTTGTCCTTCGAGGAGAAAAAGGATTTCCGATGATCAGTTCTGGTGGATGATTTCTGTTCCATCTGAAGTTGGATCCAAGGGGATTGGTCCTCTGAACTGGTAATTCCGCGACATCTAAACTCTAAACTTCTTGTTGAACAGGAGTTTGTACGTTTGGTTGAACTTATACCGGATCAGCCACTGGATCATACAGAGCAATTCGCTTGTCCAGAGTTTCTTCTTCTTCACTTACAGACTCAAGACTAGTCGCTTTTAGTCTGTCAGTAAGATCAATGGATTCAATGGATTTTCTCTCAACAGACTCATCAAAAACTACATGGAGGGATTCCTCAACAGTCTGTGTTCTTTTGTTGTATACCTGATAAGCCTTGCTTACTGACGAGTATCCTAACATGAATCCCTCATCTGCTTTAGCATCAAACGTGGTCAGATAAACCTTTCCATTGTTATGGATAAAACATTTACTACCAAATATCTTAAAATAAGAAACAGTGGGAATTATCCCATAGTACAGTTCATAGGAAGTTTTATCAAAACGTTTATTGATTATTGACCGATTTTGTGTATAGCAAGCAGTGCTAATAGTTTCCGCCCATAACCTCTGAGGTACGTTTGATTCAGCTAGCATAGATCTCGCTATTTCCTTCAGAGTTCTCACTCTTCTCTCAGCAATGCCGTTTTGCTGTGGAGTTCTGGCATTAGACAACTCATGCCTAATTCCAGTCTCCTCGAGATAAGATGATAGGTATCTGTTAGTGAACTCAGTTCCCTGATCACTTCTAATGCACGTAATATTTAAAGATTTTTTATTCTGAATTCCTTTAAAATTCTAATCAAGTTTTCAGCAGTTTTATCTTTTGATGGAAAAAATGCAACCCATGTAAATCGAGAGAAATCATTAATAACAATTAGGGCAAATCTCATTCCTCCTATACTCTTTACAGGAATTGGACCAAACAGATCCATATGTAAAAGTTCTAGGCAACGACTGGATTGTGATTTCCCTTTACTTTTGAACGATAATCTGCCATGTATACCTAACTGGCAAGTAATGCATATTTTATCCTTTGAGAATTGAAGTTTGGGCAAACCAATAACTAAATTGTTTGAGCAAATGTTGTTGATGGTCTTGAAATTTAAATGGTTCAAACGTTTATGTCATAACCATTTTCTGGTCATTCTTGACAATCATGCACATAGGATCAGAAGACTCCTTCTGCCAATTCATTTTATATGAGTTTCCTACTCTACTGCCAGTCAATAAAGTGTTTCCATCTTGGTCTTTAACTAGACATGCATGAGTTTGAAAATCTACTAACAAACCATTATCACATAATTGACTAATGCTGATCAAATTATAACACAAATTGTCAACAAGCAACACGCCATTAATAGTTAGATTACCATGGATAATCTTATCCTTACCCATGTTCTTACCTTTCTTGTTGTCACCAAAATTGATCTTAGGTCCAGAGCAATCTGATATATCAGTGATAAACCGTCTGTTTCCTGTCATATGCCTGGAACATCCGCTATCAAGATACCATACAGATTCCTCCAGCCCTTTGTTTATTTGTACCTACATAAATAAATATTTACAATCTTTTGGAACCCACTTTCAATTAGGTCCTTGGTCAATTAGTCCATTAGGAATCCATATTTGAGTTATTCTGATGGATTTCCCATTTTGTGCTGTAATTAATGCGTATGTTTTTGACTTAGCAGACGACTTTCTGCCAGCTACTGATCCCTTAGCTTTTGAAGAAGTCTTTCTTTTAAAACTCCTTGACTTAGAGTCAGGCTTTAAATTTCCAGACTTGCTAGCTGCTTCTAGCTTATTCTTAAGTCAACTAACAGTCGGCGGAACATAAATTATTTCATTTTTGAAGGCTACTTCTTCATGAATAGGATCAGATTCAATGTCAGTCATACTCCCTTTGACAAAGCTTATTGGCTTAAACTTGTTAGTTGTTGAGTTTGACTTTTTGTAGGACAGGTTAGGGTCATTGCTGTCAAATCCCAATCCGGATATAGATCCAGCAGGTTTCAACATACTGATTTGATGTTTGACAGCATCTCCGAACCTTATCCATGCACTGACTACATAGCTTAATCTCTTGTTTTCAGATGAAAGAGGTTGAATCTGTTCTCTGAGCATCTCATTCTCAAATGAGATCTCTGCTATGTTTTCGTCAAAAACATTTGATTTAGATTCTTTGTTGGAAGAAAGAATAGTCGATTCATATTTAACTTTTATTTCATAAAAAGAGTCAGTTAACTTCTTGTACTCAATGGCCATTTCATTGAGTGCATTAGTTAACTCCTCGTTTGTAAATTCTAGTGCATAGATATCATTTAACTTGAATTGGTCATCTTCCATGAAACATGTAACAACTTCATTCTCTTTTTCAGTAGGAGACTCCTCTGAATCGCTATCGGCCCATCTGGATTTGTTTTCACTGCACATGAAAGCTTTCTGGTCCTTCTTTGCTTGAATACTTCTACCGTAGATCTGATTAAGCTTATCACATATCTCTTTAGCAGAGGAACAAGACTTGATTTCATAGAACACGTTCATGTTGATCGACTGATACAGAATGTTCCTAGCAACATTGTCCAGGTTGTTGGTCATCTTATCTTCAGTAGTCCACTCACTCCTTGGCTTCGAAATCTTTATGGGGCCATCAGTAATGACGCTCCACATATCACAATCAAGAGCAGCCAAGTGAGCTTGCATTCTCATCATCCAATATTAACAGTTGTCCCTTGACAGAATAGGGATTTCATTAATGATAGACATGCTTCGGGTTCTTGATGCTTGAGAATATAAACCTTGCTCTAATATCAATTGATAAGATCGACTTTATCGATAGAGACGGGGGTCTGGCTATTGATGAAGGCTTATGAAAAACGGTTTAAAAGAAATCTTGTTAAGGATTTAATTCACTTTCTATTCTACGCAAACCCTTGTATACACTTGAAACAGAATCAAGACAAAATTGTTTACTTAAGTTTGAAGCTCAACATGAAGAATGAGAAGATGACAGAAATGAAGAGACACAGCAGTTTGTTTATGGATGTTCGGAGCAAACTCTCATACGTCACCCCTTCTTCCAACCACCGGAAGGATTCACTATAATATGATTCGAATCAAATACAATTTTCACACACTTAGCTCACTATTGAACAGAACACACTCTGTTCAATTTATAAGATGAAGAATATCACTCAGCTAACAGTATTTTTGATTCTAGCTCTCTCTTGATTCACACACAGTAAAATCAGGAAAGCAGCTTACGGCTTGAATAATCAAAGGATTGATTTCTCAGTAATTCTTCTCATATAGTATTTCTCTCTTAGTTGATCGAATGGAAAATGTTAAGTTGTTAGTCCGTTGTCTTTGAGATTTGATAAATACTGGGTAGAGACTAACGGTCGAATCTTTAGAATGATACGTGGCACTCTTCCATTGGAAAGCCTCCATAGTACACAATAGGTTCTGAGCATAAGGATCGTGGCTGTACACCAACTGGTAGTGCGCCGAATATTCCATCAGAGATGTACCTGCAAAACAAGTAATATGAGGGAAATTATCTTACGTGGCATTCGTTGGATGGTTGCATATAGCTATCGTACAAATCTTCACTAGAAAGTGGAGCAGGAGTAGAGTACAACTATAGCACTTGGGTAGGCGGGTGCTAGCTTCAAGCATACTACTTAAGCATAGCATTTGACGTATTTCAGTTAGACGACCTCGTCTAATGAAATCAAACATCTCCGTCTAAGAGCAGAATCCATTAGACCGCCTGGTCTAATGGGATTAGACTTACATCTAATTACAATCACTTCAGACTAATCTGAAGGAGTTAGAGTACACGTCTAACTTTTACCAATTAGACTTCACGTCTAATCTTTCACAAACCATTAGACTGCACGTCTAACTCCACTGAGTTAGACTGCACGTCTAATTCCGGTTCTACTTCAGACTTGTCTGAAGGAGTTAGACTACACGTCTAACTTTCTCTTTCTATTAGACTGCACGTCTAACTCCAAGAGTTAGACTGCACGTCTAATTACGATTCAACTTTAGACTTGTCTGAAGGAGTTAGACTTTTACATCTAACTTTCACAATCTATTAGACTGCACGTCTAACTCCGCTGAGTTAGACTACGTGTCTAATTTCGAATACATTAGACTACACGTCTAACTCCGCTGAGTTAGACTGCACGTCTAATTTCGAATACATTAGACTGCACGTCTAACTCCGCTGAGTTAGTCTGCACGTCTAATTCCGAATATATTAGACTGCACGTCTAACTCTGCTAAGTTAGACTGCACTTCTAATTCCGAATATATTAGACTGCACGTCTAACTTCGTTGAGTTAGACTGCACGTCTAATTACGAATTCATTAGACTAGACATCTAACTCCACGAGTTAGACTACACGTCTAATTCTGAATTCATTAGACTGCACGTCTAATTCCGAATTCATTAGACTGCACATCTAATTACGAATTCATTAAACTGCACGTCTAATTCCGAATTCATTAGACTGTAAGTCTAACTCCGCTAAGTTAGATTGCACGTCTAATTACGAGTTCTTTTGACTGTACGTCTAACTCTGCTGAGTTAGACTGCACGTCTAATTACGGATTCATTAAACTACACGTCTAACTCCACGAGTTAGACTGCACGTCTAATTCCTCTAGTTAGACTACACGTCTATCTCTGTGCATCTAATGCCAAATCGGTCTAATGAGCCTCATTAGAACCAAGTCTCATGAAATATGATTTCGATACACCTACATAAAAGCACATAAATCATTTCATCATCAAAATCCCAATAGTCAAACTATTTCAACACTTAGTCAAAATAATTTGACCCAACATATTATCTCAATATTCACTATCTCTCTTCAATTGCCTTCATCAATGCTTCAAATGATCATCTGTAGTTTCTCTGAAAGAAATTGAATATCCTTCCATTTGAATTGATCAAACCACTCATCTAGCCCCTTTTTCATGACTAGGAATCCCATTCAAGGTCTCAATCATCTCATCAATAAGATGAAAATCAATCATCTCATTCATCTAAACTATGATCCACAATGTATAAACAATTAAGAGAGAACAAAAACGTAACAAAATCGTCACCTTCAAATTAACCGAGTCTCCCATCTAGCCCCTTTTTCATGACTAGGAATCCCACTCAAGATTTTTATTTATCTTCTCACATTAGAAGATAATGCAATGATTTCTTCTTGGTTCGTTTGAGAGTTTCTCTTAAGATGTCTCCACCTCAACTTATAAGTGTCTTTCACTAGTCTTCATTTTCCTGGTCTTTCATTCATATTGTGTTAACTGGAATTGTGTCAATCCTTAATCACCCACCCACTCAATGCAATCTTGCAATTTGGCCTGAAGGATTGCTCTATCAAGTGTAAAGCACATAATCTCACTACCATCTTCATCTTGATTAGCTCTTTCAATAAGATAAGATCATAACCAAAAAGATACAAACTTTTTGGTCCCAAACAAGTTAAATAAAACTGAAATTTGGCAGATACTTTATGCCCTAGAAAAAACAAACTTTGTAACGTCCAAACTTTGATCCGACCGTTGAAAATGTAGAGGAATGAGTTACCAACCTTCTCGATAAAATCTCAGCGCAATCGGACTTTGTTTGAATCTCCGATCACCAGTTTGATGAACCCTGCGCGGCTGTAGGCAAAAATCTGCTACTAGATTTCTCTCTATCTCTTTTAATTTGACTTCTTCAATAACCATTTTCCAAAGAAAAATCTCTCCAAACTCATTTTAGCTGAGAATTTCTTCAGGTCAAAGCCCTCAACATAGTGAAATAATGTCAATAATGTATTCCAAGACAATAATCGATTATAATAAAACCTTCAACTAATTTTCAACAAGCATGAAGATTTATCGTTTGTTCTCCACATTCTTTTAGACAAATTCTGCATAGAAAGAATCTAACCAACCATATATATGATTAGTGCATCCTCAACTCATACCTTAAAAATTATCATTCTTGGTAGAACCCTTGAGGCATCAACACCCACTTGACAACTTCGCACCAGCACTTACCGGATATTGCCAATCAAAACCTACTCACAGGGTTTGATGCAAATCCAAATTCGGCCTTTATACACACATATCAAACTATACTCTTGCAAACAAATATTAAAGTTACCCGCTTTAATTTATAACCCTTTACATGTTGCATCAATTGTCTTCCATAATCTGCAACATTGAATAAGCACTCCACCTTCTTTTTCAACTCCGATTTTCAATCTCCATATTGACGAATATCAAATCTCTTAGCAGATACATCACAAATCTCCATCTTGGAGAAATTCAATTCAAACAAGGCTCAATATAAATCCAAGATCAAAACATACAAAGCTTTGAGATTTTGATTAAAATCAAACAAGGCTTTACTTGTAAAATTGGAATCAAATAGGTCTTAAACCTATTTTATGAAATTAAACGAGACTTAAATAAAAAGTCTTAGTTGTTGAACGCTTCAAGGATTCTTGGCTCCTCTCTATATATTATATTATATTATATCATAATATAATATCTATATATATGGAATATATATAAAGATATATATGGAGATATATATTTTTTTCTTTTTTTATATTTTAATAGACCATATGTCCCAAATTAAAATAGGTCAAAAAGAATATACCTCATCTTCTTTATTTTGGTGCCGCTGCCTACATGACGACTTTTCGTCACCTACACCCATTGGCGCATTCGAGAAGAACAAAAAACTCATTGTCTTCTTCTCTCTTCTTCTCAAGAGAGTGTCACCCAAAACTAAGAAATATTTTAACGACCTTTGACATCTCCTTAGCAATTGAAAATTTCGACTCAAATCTTCACAGCGACTAAATCTTCTCCAACCAATGTCGTTTCTTTAATATCCATCTTAAACAAAAGCACAAATATCCAACAACTTCTTCAATGGTGGTTAGGGTTTCCGTAATATCTTCAAAAATATGATAAATATTCTCAAAACATTCTCTAATACCACTTGTTGAGAAAAGATCTAATCTAAACACGCGATAAAAGAAGATATAAAGATAAAGTGATAAAGAATAATAAAGAACACAAGATATAAAGAGGTTCGGCCAGCAATGCCTACATCATTGGGGAGTCGTCCATTCTATTGATATTTCATGGAATAATGGTCCAAGTAACCCTAGGTTACAATGTCTCTATTTATAGGAGTACATTAAAATCCAAAAGACTAAATTACTACTCATAAGCCCAATAAAATCTTAAAACCCATTACAATATATAAATTCTAATAAAATATGAGCCCTAAACCTAACACTTCTAATCATAGCCCAATCGTCGAGATTTTCCTCTAAAACTTCCAACATTTTATGATCAATTTTGTTGAAGTTTGCTTGAATTATGTTATTTTCCCTTATTTTTAGTAATTCAGTTTTAGTTAGAGAGTTTCTAGTAGATCATGTCCATATATTTCCTTACTTTTTAGTTCCACTATCTAGTCATTTAGTAATATTTAAATGATTTCATTTTAATAAAAATTATTAAGTTTTCCTTCAATCTCTTTTCTACTTTAAATTAACCAATAAATTGGTATCAGAGCCATCTTCTTGAGGGACCTATGAGTGAGAGATATCTACCACGACATCTACCTTTTTCTATGGATTTAGATATACCATTTACATCATTAGTACCACCTGTGTTCAATGGTAACAATTACTATGTCTGGGCTGCTCGAATGAAGGCTCATCTGGAGGCAAATAATCTTTGGGAAGCTGTTGAAGAGAATTATGTAGTGCCAGAATTACAAGCGAACCCAACACTGGAACAGATGAAGAATCACAAGGAGAAGAAGACAAGGAAGTCAAAGGAAAGGGCTACTCTGTTTGTTTCCGTGTCATCTAAAATTTTCATTAGGATAATGACCATAAAGTCAGCATTTAAGGTCTGGAATCTTCTCAAATAAGAGTATGAAGGAAATGAAAAGATTAAAGGGATGCAAGTCATTAATTTAATTAGGGAATTCGAGATGGTGAAGATGAAGGATTTAGAGACCATCAAAGAGTACTCTAACAAATTACTCATAATTGTCAACAAGGTAAGATTGCTTGGTACTGAATTTCTTGATTCCAAATTGGTTCAAAAGGTGTTGGTAACTGTTCCTAAAAGGTTTGAGGCTACCATTTCCTTGTTAGAGAACACTAAAGACTTGTCAAAAGTCAGTCTTACTGAAATCTTGAGTGCCTTTCAGGCACAAGAACAAAGAAGATTGATGAGGAATGAAGGTTTTGTAGAAGGAGCATTGCCAGCAAAAGTGCAGTCAAGCCAAAGTGAAAAATGGAAGAAGAACTGGAAAAGCAAGAAGGAAAGTACAGATTCAAATTCTCCAAGCACAAGTAGAAGTTATAAACTAGACTTTCCTCCTTGTAAGTAATGTGAGAAGAAAGGTCATGCACCTTTTAGATGATGGAGGAGGCCGGTTGTGTAGTGTGAGAAGTGTCATATGATGGGGCATCACCAGAAAATTTGTAAAAGTAATCTGCAGCAGAAGGATGTGACTCAAGTGAACCTTCAGCAAAGAAATGTGGCTCAAGTTACAGACCAGGAGGAGCTACTCTTTGTGGAAACTTGTTTTGCAGCAAATAGCTCAAGTAATAACTGGCTTGTGGATAGTGGTTGCACCAACCACATGACATTTGATCGAGGTCTCTTCATAGAACTGGATACATCATTCCACTCTAAAGTCAAAATTGGCAATGGAGAGTACATTGCAGTTAAGGGAAAGGGACTGTGGCAGTAGGCAGATCTTCAAATACTAAGTTGATTAAAGATGTGTTATTTGTGCCCAACATCAATTAAAATTTATTAAGTGTTGGTCAGCTACTCAAAAAAGGTTTAAATGTAATTTTTGAGGGCAATGAGTGCCTAATCAAAGATGCAGAGGTGGTGAATGTGTTCAATATCAACATGACAGGGAAAAGCTTTAAGCTGGAACCACTAAAGGAGGAGCAATCAGCCTATTCAGCTATAATATCTCCAACTGAGATTTGGCATAAAAGGCTAGGCCATTTCCATCATAATGCAGTACTGAATTTGCAGAAGAAAGAGTTTGTAAAGGGGCTGCCTCAATTAGAAGCTAACTTGCCAGAATGCAAGGCTTGTCAATAGGGAAGAAATCAAGACTTCCTTTCAAGCTAGCAACCTGGAGAGCAATTGAGAGGCTAAAATTGATCCACACAGACCTTGTTGGGCCTCATAGAACTCCTTCACTAAATGGAAGTAAGTATTACATAGTTTTTATTGATGACTATACAAGGATGTGTTTGATCTATTTTCTCAAGTTCAAGTCTAAAGTTACTGGTGTGTTTTTGAGATTAAAACAGTAGATAAAAGCTCAAAGTGGCTGCAAGATTCCGGCCTTAAGGTCTGATAATGGCAAGGAGTACACCTCAGAACAATTCAATTAGTTCTGTGAAGAAGCTAGGATTTAACACCAACTGACAGCCTCACTCCTCAGCAGAATGGAATGAGTGAGAGGAAGAGAAGATGTCAAGATGTATGCTTCATGAGAAAGACTTTCCAAAGGAGTACTAGACAGAGGCTGCAAACACTGTAGTCTTTCTACTCAATAGGCTACCAACCAAGGTTGTGGAAGGAAAGACACCATTTGAGGCATGGTATAGTTACAAGCCTTCTGTGAAAAACCTTAAAGTATTTGGGTGTTTGTGTTATTCTTATGTACCACAGATCAAGAGAAATAAGCTAGATAAAAAAGTTGAAGCTGGAATCTTTGTGGGATACAACACAATTTCAAAGGCTTATCGAATTTTTCAGCCTCAAACCAGAAAGATTAGATAAATTGAGATGTGCACTTCATGGAGAATGACAATTGGAATTGGGCAGAAGTAGAACCAACTCCATATTCTCAATTGAATGAAGAAGAGTTGGTGGATGATGAACTAGTGAGGGGCACAAGATTGCTCTCTAATATCTACCAGAGTTGCAATGTTGTAGTCCTTGAGCCTGCAGATTATTGGAAAGATGAAAGGAATCCAAAATGGAGAGCTGCAATGAAAGAGGAGATCACTATGATCGAGAAGAATCATACTTGGAAGCTTCTAAAGAGGCCAAGGGACAAAAAGGTGATAGAAGTGAAGTGAGTGTTCAAAACCAAGCTGAATACAAATGGCTCCATTAACAAACACAAAGCAAGTCTTATTGTTAAAGGGTATGCTCAGATTTTTGGTGTTGATTTTTCTGAAATATTTGCTCCTGTAGCTAGATTAGATACCATTAGATTACTACTTGCTTTGGCTGCTCAAAAGGGCTGGAAAGTGTATCAGCTAAATGTTAAATCTGTATTTTTGAATGGAGTTCTTGAAGAGTAGATTTGTGTTGAGCAACCTGGAGGGTTTGTTGTGAAAGGGCATGAAGATGAAGTCTACTTGATCAAGAAAGCCTTGTATGGACTCAAACAGACTCCTAAGGCCTGGTACGGCAAAATTGATAAATATTTGATGGAGTTGGGCTTCAGAAAAAGCCTAAGTGAACCAACTCTTTATGTTAAAGGTGATAAAATCAATTTTGATGTCATCTCTTTATATGTTGATAACTTGTTAATAATAGGAAGCAATGCTAAGCTTGTTGAAGAGTTTAAAAGGGACATGCAAAGTTCTTTTGACATGACAAATTTAGGAAAGATGGCATATTTCCTTGGGATGGAAATTATGCAGAAAATTGATGAGATCTTCATTTACCAGAAAAATATGCCAATGAGATTTTAAAGAAGTTCAAAATGGAGGATTGCAAAAGTATGCCTACTCCTATGTGTCATAAGGAGAAACTAAGCAAGAATGATGAAACTGATAAAGTTGATGAGGCTCTCTATAGAAAGTTGGTTGGCTGTCTCATGTACTTGACAACAACCTGACCCGATATACTGCATGTTGTAAGTCTTTTATTAAGATTTACTAACTGTGCAACTGAAACTCATTTTAGAGCAGCTAAGAGGGTTCTTAGATATATTAGAGGAACACCAGACTTTGGAATTAAGTTGAGTACAGGTCTGAAGTGTTCTTTGCAAAGTTATTCAGACAATGATTGGGCTGGATCTATTGATGATATGAGAAGTACTTCAGGTCATTGTTTTAGTTTTGGTTCAGAAGTGTTCTTATGGAGCTGTAAGAAATAGGAGATAATTGCACAATCCATAGCAGAAGTAGAGTTCATTGCTGCTACTGCTACTGCAAATCAAGCTTTATGGCTGAGGAAAGTGCTAATTGATCTGAGCTTGAGACAAGAAGATTGTACAAAGATGTTTGTTGACAACCAAACTGCAATTTCTATCTCAAACAATCTTATTTTTCATGGAAAGACCAAACATTTCAACATCAAATTGTTTTTTTCTTAGGGAAGTGCAAAAAGAGGGATATGTTAAGCTAAAGTACTGCAAGACTGAACTTCAGTTAGCAGACATTTTCATCTAGGCCTTACCGAGGAACAAATTCGAGTTCCTAAGGGAGAAACTTGGCATCTACAACAACTTAAGCAAGGAGGAGTGTTGAAGTTTTCTTGAATTATGTTATTTTCCCTTATTTTTAGTAATTCAGTTTTAGTTAATGGTTTAGTGGGTAGTTTCTAGAAGAGTTTTTAGTAATCATGTCCATGTATTTCCCTACTTTTTAGTTCCATTATCTAGTCATTTAGTAGTATTTAAATAATTTCAGTCTAATAAAAATTATTAAGTTTTCTTTCCATCTCTTTTGTACTTTAAAATAACCAACAAATTTGAATAGAATGATTTGCTCAACTAGTTTTTATTTTCCTTGTCAACAACACCCGGTTGAAACTTAGCCACATTCAGATCCAATTTTTATAAAAGTTATTCCTTCCACAATTAAAGCTTCCAATCCTCTGTTTCACATTATTCATTCCTTCTTTACATTATTGACATAATTTAATCATATGGTTCACAAAAAAAGAGAAGGGTTTAACTAAATGTTGGAAAGTTGAGAATGTCAAGGAGACCTCTCCATCAACTCATCATCATGCATAAAAACGGAAGTCAAACAATACTTTGATATTTTTAACGGAGAAGATCACAATTAAATTGATGAAAAATCATAAAAAATAAGAATTATATTACAGGTTTAAATGAGATGATTTGTGATAAGTAATCCCACACCTCATAGAAATCACCAAGCATTTGTGATAGTAAAAAATCACAATAACTATTAAAATGACCTTTAGCAACGGAAATTCTTCTTGTTAAAAGATTTTTATTTTTGCCGTCGTTAAAAATGTAAACTCGAAGGAATAGACAACTTTAACGACTTGACAGAAACAATAACGATTGTAGAATACCTTTAATAATGCGTTTAAAGGTTTTATTGGACAGGAAAAATAGATTGATTAATTAAATTTTAATAGAGAACAATATTATTATTTAAGTGAACTCAGGAATACTTCCAAACACTAATTGACTTCATTTTAAAATATCATATTTAACACATCTATTAAGTAAAGAATTATTATTTTTTCACAAATTGAAGACTTTTTTTTTCAATCAAAAGACATTTTATGCTTACCACAAAACAATAGTTGCATTTCTTAATTTTGCATGAAAATTTTTGGTTTTGTAGAATTAATTAGGAATATTACATATATCCATGATTTAATTTTTTTATTCTTTAATATGGTTAAAAATTTTGGTCATATAATTAAAAATAAATGTTATCAATTTTGATATATATATTTTTTATGGATATAATAAAATTAGTAATTGTTTTTGATAAAAAAATATATAAATAATAAAGTAAAATACCTTTAGCAACATATTATATTCATGTTATCGAAAAAATCTATAGCATCGAGTTCAAATGTATTGAAATTAAGTATATTAACTGCTTCTCCTTATTTATGCTTTTCCCACGTATCAGTTATTGCGCACATCATTAGTTTGGTTACATACATTATAACTTCTTTTTCACACACACACATATATATATTTATATATATGAAAAGGTATAAAAACATTAAAGGCATTGCCTTAAATACATAAACATGTTCAGAATAGAAGAATTATCTTTATTCATTTATTTTCATTTCCATCCTATGGACGATTCCTCAAAGGGTGCGGGAAAATGGACCAGTACCATATTTCACATTGACTCCAGATTCTGTTTGTGTTATGCTTACGATACGGTTTATGTCTGCCTGTAAACTGCCAACGAGAAGAATCGGACAACTTAGGATAGGCAACTTGACCGAGACAACACATTCATTCACATTGAAATTGTTTGGAATTCCAATGTTGAAATTGCCACTCGAGTTGGTTATTCCTTGAGCTATTGTAATCTTACTTGGCCCACAATTGATCTTAACTGTGGAATTGGAGATGCCCGGACAAAGATTCGGAAAGAGGTTACATGCTGGGTTAGGATTACTCAAAATAGTGCACATTAGTTTGCCAGTTACAGAATAAATAAATGGAAGGGTAGGGGGAGGTGGAGGTGGTTTTGCAACTTGTGGTGGTGGAGGTGGTAGTGTGGCAACTAGTGGTGGTGGAGGTGGTGTGGCAAATGGAGGAGGAGGTGGTGGTGTGGCAACTGGTGGAGGTGGTGTGGCAAATGGAGGAGGAGGTGGTGGTGTGGCAACTAGTGGTGGTGGTGTGGCAAATGGAGGAGGAGGTGGTGGTGTGGAAACTGGTGGAGGTGGTGGACAAATGGTTCGAGGAGGAGGTGATGGTGTTGTGGCTGGAGGTGGTGTCAGGGCAACGGCGCGCGGAGGAGGTGCTGGTGGCGTGACGGCTGGAGGTGGTGTCGGGGCAACGGCGCGCGGAGGAGGTGCTGGTGGCGTGGCGGCTGGAGGTGGTGTCGAGGCAACGGTGCGCGGAGGAGGTGCTGGTGGCGTGGCGGCTGGAGGTGGTGTCGGGGCAACGACGCGCAGAGGAGGTGCTGGTGGCGTGGCGGCTGGAGGTGGTGTCGGGGAAACGACGCGCGGAGGAGGTGCTGGTGGCGTGGCGGCTGGAGGTGGTGTCGGGGAAACGACGCGCGGAGGAGGTGCTGGTGGCGTGGAGGCTGGAGGTGGTGTCGGGGAAACGACGCGCGGAGGAGGTGCTGGTGGCGTGGCGGCTGGAGGTGGTGTCGGGGCAACGACGCGCGGAAGAGGTGCTGGTGGCGTGGCGGCTGGAGGTGGTGTCGGGGCAACGACGCGCGGAGGAGGTGCTGGTGGCGTGGCGGCTGGAGGTGGTGTCGGGGCAACGACGCGCGGAGGAGGTGCTGGTGGCGTGGCGGCTGGAGGTGGTGTCGGGGCAACGGCGCGCGGAGGAGGTGCTGGTGGCGTGGCGGCTGGAGGTGGTGTCGGGGCAACGACGCGCGGAGGAGGTGCTGGTGGCGTGGCGGCTGGAGGTGGTGTCGGGGTAACGACGCGCGGAGGAGGTGCTGGTGGCGTGGCGGCTGGAGGTGGTGTCGGGGCAACGACGCGCGGAGGAGGTGCTGGTGGCGTGGCGGCTGGAGGTGGTGTCGGGGCAACGACGCGCGGAGGAGGTGCTGGTGGCGTGGCGGCTGGAGGTGGTGTCGGGGCAACGACGCGCGGAGGAGGTGCTGGTGGCGTGGCGGCTGGAGGTGGTGTCGGGGCAACGACGCGCGGAGGAGGTGCTGGTGGCGTGGCGGCTGGAGGTGGTGTCGGGGCAACGACGCGCGGAGGAGGTGCTGGTGGCGTGGCGGCTGGAGGTGGTGTCGGGGCAACGACGCGCGGAGGAGGTGCTGGTGGCGTGGCGGCTGGAGGTGGTGTCGGGGCAACGACGCGCGGAGGAGGTGCTGGTGGCGTGGCGGCTGGAGGCGGTGTCGGGGAAACGACGCGCGGAGGAGGTGCTGGTGGCGTGGCGGCTGGAGGTGGTGTCGGGGCAACGACGCGCGGAGGAGGTGCTGGTGGCGTGGCGGCTGGAGGTGGTGTCGGGGCAACGACGCGCGGAGGAGGTGCTGGTGGCGTGGCGGCTGGAGGTGGTGTCGGGGCAACGACGCGCGGAGGAGGTGCTGGTGGCGTGGCGGCTGGAGGTGGTGTCGGGGCAACGACGCGCGGAGGAGGTGCTGGTGGCATGGCGGCTGGAGGTGGTGTCGGGGCAACGACGCGCGGAGGAGGTGCTGGTGGTTTTGTGGCGATTGGAGGTGGTGTCGGGGCAACAACGCGCGGAGGAGGTGCTGGTGGTTTTGTGGCGACTGGAGGTGGCATTGGAGCAACGACGCGCGGAGGAGGTGCTGGTGGTTTAATGGCGACTGGAGGTGGCATTGGGGCAACGACGCGTGGAGGAGGTGCTGGTGGTTTTGTGGCTGGAGGAGGTGTCGAAGATACGACTTTCGGAGGTGGAGGTGTTGAAGATACGACTTTCGGAGGTGGTGGTGGAGGTCTTTGACGGTTAACAGTAGGTGTTGGTGGTTTGGGAGTATTTGCTAGTGCACCAGTATCTATAAGTAATATGAGAACAAAGAGAAGAGTAGGAACAAGGATTGTTTTTGCCATTACAAATGATATTTTTGTGAATTTTCTTGTGTGCCTTGAAGGTCATTTGTGTTTGAGAAGTTCCTATTTATAGAGTTTTAATAAGTATCAACTTACCATTACTCTAAGTCCTAAATTTTTCTAATCAATGCTCTTACTTTTATTTCTTGCATCTATTATAGCTGCTTAAATTTTATGCCACCTTTTTTCTTTCTCTTGCCTAATTATATTAACTATAACCAAGTCAATTACCTAATATATATTTTATATACTTTTAAAGATTATTGAGCATTAGCAAGATAATTAAACATATTAAAATCTTATTTAATTAAAATTGGCGTGCCATCTCAATGAGTTAGAAGTCAGATTCATTATTTTCTTTTAATTAATTATGGTTGTATTATTTAATTTTAAAATCAGAATCTATATTTTTTAAAGTATTATTTTAAATCTTTAATTCACACTCATTCTCAATAAAAAAAAATCATTTGACTTTAATTTAAATTAAGATGAGATATTAATTATAATGGAACTATATATTATTTGCACGAATAATTTGCCTTACAATTTAACCTGAATAAAGTTTTGGCATGTATTCAAAAATGAGTTTATTATAATACTAATAATGTGACCAAAGACTAGTCCGAAGTTTGGGTACTAAGAAGAATAAAAATTGTTATTATTTTTTTAGCTTGTTATATTGAAAATATTTATAATTTTGTTAATATAATTAGTTTTATTTAAGTTAGTTAAATGTTATAATACCTTAAATGAGGTCTTATATTTAAAATTGGTAAAATATTTAATTTTTTAGGGGATTTAAGAGAATGTGAATAATTTACATATTTGTATTGACACCTATTTTTGACAAATTTTATTTATTTTGACAACTGTTTTTCTATGTTGTGCTATTTCTCTCTATTTATATTATAAAAAAGTAATATGACATATTGTTTCATTTTAAGAAAAAATCTCATAAGATATTCTCCATACTAATTATATTATAATATAATGGATTAGAAATTAAAATCTGAATGCGGCGTAACTGAATGTGAAACTTCTTTTTCTTATACTTTGCATGGATGAAATGGTTTTTTAATCTCCTCTTTCCTTAAACTTTCTTTATGTGGAATGATTCTTTCAATTTGATGAGTACGTCAATAATTTTCTCTATCTGTTGATAGGGACGCAAATGAGAATTGTCCGTATTTCAAATGGGGACTATTACCGTTACATATAACCAACATTAAATTAGTTATTATAGTTAGATGATTTCTAATTTAGCCCTTTCATAAAATTAGAAATCTCACTTAGGTATCCTTACTTTATATTCATGATAAATACACTCATAAGGCATAAACTTAATTTCACATTCGATCGCATTATTTTGTTTATATTTGTGGAATTGGGCCTAGAATTTTGAGACACAATTAAGTGTGCCTCAATGTTAGGTACAAAAGAAGGAATATATATATATATATATATATATATATATATATATATTATATAATATAATATATATATATATATATTATATAATATAATATATAAAGAGAATGATTATTTTATAATTATTAATTCTAAAAGCCTATATATATTTACATTGTAAACGAATTGTAGGCGTGATGAAACTAAAACCTAGAACATACATAGAGTTAGAATTTGTACTTATAACTCTATTAAAGCGATTATCCAAAAGTAGGACGTAAGACATTATTAGTCAGAAATTAGGTAAAATTCTTGTGTCGTTATTCTGTTTATTCTTTGCTTTTACGTTATTATTTTACATCCATTACGATTATTATATTTCCGTTTTTCATTTTTTGGGTGATAGTTTTTCATTACAATATTAAATATAACATTTGCATAATTATTTATTATAGTAGTAACCTATAAATTCCAACCTAAATCAACTTTTGAGGATTCTGAATCATATACCATCCTCTGATCTCATAATGAGAGGATGAATTGAATTAAATTAAATTAGGGATATTTAATTAGAATTGTATGGATGTTGTGTCATACCAAAATGTATTACAGTGAAAGACGTTTATTTGACATCTTATTTTTTTTTTATAGACTTATAATATTATCTATATATAATATGTAAGAGGTTTATATGACATAACTAAAATAAGAGATCGGTATTGAAGAAACAAGACAAAGTAGAAAAAAAAAAACATTCGTTACTTTTTCATGGAGTTATAATTCTAATTCTAATTTTTAAATTTCTTTGTTGATAAAAATAAACATTAATGCCCGTTTTGAATTATTCCTTATTAAAATATAGTTTAGGTGTCATTTCGATTTTCCTCCATTTAGTTGCCAAACCTAAAGTCTAGCTTAGCTTTTCCCTTTATTCTCCAGTTCTTAACTTGTAGCTGCAATAACACTAAAGTAAATGCTAAAACTAGGATTCTATTTAATTTTTACTTTTAATTAAAATGTTTTCATAAATAAAAGTCTTCATACATATTAAAAACAATATTTTCTAAATCGGGCCACGACTATTCATAATATGTCCCAATTTAGATCAAAATATTTTTAGTAAGAATCAATTGAAATTGAGATAAAGATATAGTACGAACAAAAGAAAAATTAAACAAAAAAAATTGTTATAACACAAAGAAGAAAGGTTTAGATGTGATGGAAAAATAAGAGGTAACAATCTTTCTTTATAAAAAAACTCTAACAAGAGAATTTAAGATTATTTATTTATTAATGCTCTCTCTCTCTCTTTAGAAAGACTTAAGCCTGTTTGAAATGAAAAACCATTACATGGATCAACTAAAGAAACTTGAGAAAGAAGAGAAATATAATTTCAAAATGATTAAATGGCAAAGCTACTAAGCAACTTGAACATCTGCCCTGAGCTTTTGGCTGCGCCCGGGCTGCCCCAAACCTACAATAACTTTTTATCATTAATATTTGGAAATTTTGTTCATTTAATAACTTAATTTGTTTGAATTTCAAATTCGACCATTCTAGGTAATTTAAAAATCTACAATTTTGTATTAATTTTTTTTAATCTTTTAATTTTTTCTATAATTAAATGTTAACTAAGTTCTCAGAATTTCACTGGTTAAATTAAAAAATTAACTAAATTTTATAAATCCATTAGGAATAAAAAAAAATAATAAGGTCTACTACACATATAGTTAAAACAACAATTACATATGTTTTCATAGAAAAATAAAACTTTATCCATGTGTACTAGATTTAAATAAAATAATAAAAAAATAAAAAAGGGATTTGAACTAGTTAAATTTCTTGAATTGATAAAATAAACAAGAACTATTTGATTGAGTTCTTGAAGAGAAAGATTGAAATAATATTATTGATTGAATGAATAATCTTTACAATAGTTTATCTATTTATAATAGTAATAGAGAAATAACTAAATTGAGAAAATATAGGATTTGGTTATTATATTTAGCCTAATTAATAGGAGATAAAATATAGGATTTGGTTATTATATTTAGCCTAATTAATAGGAGATAAATAAATAATTTCTCTTATTTATTTAATACTTTATCATCCCCTTCAAGCGAAAAGGTGAGGCACAAACCGTGAGCTTGCTACGTAAAAGAGCAAATCGATGAGAAGAAAGACCTTTGGTGAAGATATCAGCCACTTGATCTTCAGTAGGAATATATTGGATGAGTAGTTGTTTACGAGCAACTTTTTCCCGAACAAAGTGAAAATCGATTTCAATATGTTTTGTGCGAGCATGAAATACCGGGTTTGCTGATAAGAATGCGGCACCAATATTATCACACCATAGAACCGGAGAAGAAGAAAGTGAAACTCGAAGTTCACTAAGTAGAGATTGAATCCAACAAAGATCAGCAGTTGTATATGCAAGAGCACGGTATTCAGATTCAGTACTAGAGCGAGCAACTACTTGTTGTTTCTTAGAATTCCAAGAAACGAGGTTGTCACCTAAAAAAATACAAAATCCAGTTGTTGAACGACGATCATCGGGACATCCTGCCCAGTCAGCATCAGAGTAGGCAGCAAGAGTGAATTGTGAATTTGGACGAAGAAAGATCCCATGACGAGGAGTATGACGAAGATACCGAAGAATACGTTTAACCGCTCCCCAATGAGAAGATGTGGGAGTTTGCATGAATTGACAAGCTCGATTGACAGCAAAGGCTAACTCAGGTCGAGTTAGTGTAAGATATTGTAGAGCCCCTACTATACTACGATAGAGAAACGGATCAGATAAAGGATCACCATCATGTTTAGAAAGGGATGAGCCAGCAGAGACGGGAGTGTGTAACGGCTTTGCTTGAATCATATCAGCCCGAGTGAGAATATCGTCAATATACTTGGATTGAGAAAGAAATAAGCCATCTTTGGTACGAGTGGCTTCCATTCCAAGAAAGTAATGTAATTGACCTAAATCTTTAACAGGGAATAATTTATTTAATTGAAATATAATTTTTGTTAGAAACGATTTAGAGTTGCCTGTGAGAATAATATCGTCCACATATACTAAAAAGTATGCTGTTATTTGAGGTGCATGATACGTGAAGAGAGCCGTGTCAGATTTTGATTCTATGAAATCAAAAGATAGTAGAGCAGTCCGGAGAGTAGCATACGAGGCACGAGGAGACTGTTTAAGACCGTATATTGCTTTATGAAGTTTGCATATATGATTAGGAAAATCTGGATGGACAAAACCGGGTGGTTGTGCCATGTAAACTTCTTCTTGTAGAGACCCATGAAGAAATGCATTGCTAATATCAAGTTGATGAATGAACCATTGATAAGATATTGCCAAAGAAAGAATAACACGAATAGTAGTGGGTTTTGCCACAGGACTGAATGTCTCTTCATAATCAATACCTTGTTGTTGATGGAATCCTTTAGCCACGAGACGTGCTTTATGTCGATCAATAGACCCGTCAACTTTATGCTTGAGTTTGAAAACCCATTTACATCCAACAATATTATGAGATTGTGTACGAGGAATAAGAGACCATGTTTTATTCTGAATAAGAGCATTATATTCATTTGTCATGGCAAGACGCCATTGCGGATCCTTATTAGCTTTGGTAAAACATGTAGGTGTAGTAGCGGAAGAAGTAGCAATGAGAGCTGATGAGGACATAGACCGTGCTTTATTGCGTGTGATCATATGATGAGTAGAAGATGTAGGTGCATTAACTGTTGTGATAACTGGTTGTGTTGAAGGAACAGTAATAGTAGTAGAAGAAGATGTTATAGTGTTTGGTGATGTTGTTGAGGTCGAAGAGGGTGATGATGAAGACGGTGAAGTGATATGAGATAATAGAGGTGGTATTGGTAAATTAAGTATAGTTGTTGGAAGAGATGTCTCGTTATCTTCTTGTGGTTTAGACAAGCGCACAAGGTCCTTATTTTTGAAAGGAAAAGTGAGTTCGTCAAAAGTGACATGTCGAGAGATAAATATTCGTCCAGACGGAATGTGAAGACACTTATAACCTTTATGAGATGAGCTGTAACCAAGGAAACTGCATTCAGTAGTATGAAAATCGAGTTTGTGTTGATTGTACGGCCGTGTGAGTGGATAACAAGAACACCCAAATGTCTTCAAAAAACCATAATCAGGAGAAGAGTGAAATATAGTCTCGAATGGTGAACGTTGATGTAATGTCGGAGTAGGAAGACGATTGATAAGATATGTGGCTGTTTCAAAAGCTTCACTCCAATAATATAGTGGCATAGATGCATGAGCCAATAAAGTGAGACCAGTTTCCGTAATATGACGAATTTTTCGTTCAGCAATGCCATTTTGCTCACTAGTATGTGGGCAAGATAAACGATGTAAAATACCATGATTATCTGTTAATGATTTGAAATTTCTATATTCTCCTCCCCAATCAGTTTGCAATATTTTTATTTTACGACTAAATAAATTTTCAACAAGTCGAAGAAAGTTGATAAACGTATTCAAAACATCCGACTTTTTCTTTAGCGGATATATCCACGTGAATTTGCTAAAATCATCCACAAAATGTACGAAATAACGACAACCATTAGATGAAAATTCAGGAGCAGGTCCCCAAACATCTGAATGAATTAGGTCTAAAGGAGCCATAGATGTAGATTTTGAAGCTGAAAAAGGTAGTTTATGTGCTTTCCCATATTGACATGATCCACAAAAAGAAATAGTATTACTACCTGAAACTGGTAATTTAAAGTGTGATATAACTAAAGATGTAGTAGCGCTAGAAGGATGTCCAAGTCGTGAATGCCAAATTTGAGCCGGAGATCTAATACCAATAAATGCTTGTTTATTAGAACATGTTGAAAACGAACTTTCAGTAGGTTCAACGCAATAAAGTCCGTCCTTGAGTAATCCCTTAAGAAGCACTATCTTCGTATCTCGGTCTTTAATAAGACAAATATTTGGGTGGAATTCAAAAAATACGTTATTATCTGATGAAAATCTCGCGACACTCATCAAATTTTTAGTAATATTCGGAACGTGTAAGATATTACGTAAGTAGAGAGATTTTTGTTGATTTAAAATTTTAGTCGTACCAATATTATAAATATTCAGAGGCATACCGTTTCCGACTTTGATAGTTTGAGTACCTGTATAAGGAGCATGTACATGTAGATTATTAAGATCGGAAGTAATATGGTCGGTAGCACCTGAATCTGGACACCAAGTGGGATCTACAATATTAGACGATGTAACTAACATTGTCGTAGGATTTGTAGAAGGATTAAAACGAGGGCACTCAAGAGCACTATGTCCTTGTACATTACATATTTGACAAGATGGATTATAAAAACAACTTTCGGAGCGATGACCAATTTTATGACAAAAATTACATTGCGGACGATTATTGTCTCGGTTCTGTCTTTGGTTCTTTCCGCCTCCATGCCTATAAATATAAGCAACATTCGCCGAAACGTTTGAGCGCGAAATATTTTCATAATGGAATTTTCTTTTCTTGAATATGAGTCGTTGTTCATAATTTAGAAGTATGTCTGTCATCTCATTAAACAATAGATCTTGTCCGGAAGTTAGAGAACATATCATCGGCTCAAACTCGTCTCCAAGCCCGTTGAGTAGAGTTAGTTGCAGATCTTGATCAGAAACATATTGTCCGGCAGCAATAAGTGCATCTGATAGGTTTTTGATGTGTTGAATGAAGTTAAGAAGAGAATCACTACCTTTGTGTGCGTTTAGGAGTTGACTCCGTAACTCAAATAGTCGGCTCTTTGATTGAGAAACATAGATTTTCTCTAAGGTTTTCCAAAGTTCTTGTGCCGAAGATGATTTTGAGACTTGTTGACGAATCTCGTCGGTCAATGTTGAAAAGAGCCATGCAAGTACCCTTTGATCTTGGATACGCCATTGTTTAAACTTTGGATTCTTGATTTGAATTGCATTATTTTGACCATCTGTTTCTTGAAGAAATTTGGGAGGAGTTTCAAGATTTCCTTCTACTATATCCATAAAATCATAACCTATCATGATTGGAGTAACTTGTGATTTCCAATAGATATAATTATATTTATCAAGCTTTACGCTTCCAGATATTATTGGTAGAACTGAGGAGTGATATTGTTCTTCCATTGAAATCGTTTTCGGGAGTTTTCCCTTATACGCTCTGATACCAAGTTAAATTTCTTGAATTGATAAAATAAACAAGAACTATTTGATTGAGTTCTTGAAGAGAAAGATTGAAATAATATTATTGATTGAATGAATAATCTTTACAATAGTTTATCTATTTATAATAGTAATAGAGAAATAACTAAATTGAGAAAATATAGGATTTGGTTATTATATTTAGCCTAATTAATAGGAGATAAAATATAGGATTTGGTTATTATATTTAGCCTAATTAATAGGAGATAAATAAATAATTTCTCTTATTTATTTAATATTTTATCAGAACTAATTAAAATTTGATATATATGAATCTTAAGATGTGTTTGAGTTTAATTAGTGGAGTGTGATGTTAAATAAAATAAAGCAGATTTATAGTTGATGGATCAATTTGTAAATATTTTAAAATTTGAAAGTATATTAAGAACTTCTCTCTTTTGTGTTGAATGAAACTGCTGTATAAAAATATAAAATAATCACTTATCAATAAAATAAACTACCATAAAATAATAAAAATAAATAAAAAAAATCTATACATATATAATAATAATAATGGTTAATAAAATAGTTTAATTGTGGGATTCACCTAAGAAAAAATGAAATCGTTTCTTCTCAATTACTGTATTTTTTTAGATGCAGGTTAGAGTTTCGTACCAAAAAAGTCGACATTCAATGAATGTTGAAAGTTGATGAAGATGCAAATTTTCTAAGACTTTTTTCGGATTGGAATTTTTCAAAATACATAGAGAGAAAAAAATAATGATTAGTGATGAATTTGAGGAAGTGATTATTATTTGTAGTAAAAAGATCTAAAAGGTATTGGTATATATAAATAAAATAATAAATAAAAATTTAAAATAAAATGTATTTTGATATTTTAATTAATGAAATGAGTGATTTGATCGTTTGAAAAGTGGTGATTTATTGGAAAATTGATTTGGATTGAGTATTTTAAAAATGCCAAAAGAACAAGCTTTAACAAAAGGTAATCCCTTGTCCGACTACGTCTGCCTGTCTGCCTGAAAGATGTACGGGAATCATAGAAACTGCAAGGCAAGAGATGTATGGGAAAGAGATGGGATCGAAGTTAATCCAGTGGAGCATTTTTCGTTAATCTTTTTCCCCTAATATGAGTCCCCAAGACAAGAGAACTGTGGAAGCAACTACATCGCAACCATCCCGGCGCCCAGGGGCGGAGCCAAGTACAAGCCGGCTCGGGCTGTAGCCCGGGTAGCCTTAAACAGCCTGTATGTATTTCATCAATAACGACGGTAAATTACCGACGTTATTATTTATTTTCCGTCGCTAAAAGGCATTGGTGACAACAAACTATAAAACTAGCCCGGATAGATTTTTTTAATAAAAATTTAGCCCGGGTAGGTTTCAAATCCTGGCTCCGCCCCTGCCGGCGCCGACGCAAAAGATCGCCTACATCATCAATCTCAAAGACAAGCCCACCAGTGTCTCCGGAGACCGTTTTCAGCCCGTCTATAAGATTGATATGATTATATCTCCATGGTGTAAGCTTAATCTCATGCAGTTATAAACGTATGTTAAGGGTCAGGTGTTGGAAGTATCATCAACTTCCTTTAATCGTCTGTGTTAATCACCAACACAATCAAACAAAGCTCGTCGCCTTCGATACAAGGTTAAAGGTAATTGAATCAACCTCTTACATGTCGACTTATTGTCTTAACATATTGTAGTTGTTTCAGAGACTGTATTTTCATTCAAGAATCTGCGTATCCTTTTCCCATTATCTGCATCTACTCCCCGTTTCTGTCATTCTCTATCATTTAGAATAATATTTATTGATTGATTGAGCAGGGAAATATTGTTGTTTGTGATAAATTCTTATAGTGTCATAAATATTTAATTTTTTCAATATGTATTTGGAGATGCATATGAAATGGTATACTTTGATGTTTGATACTTATATTATGTTATGTTTGATGAAAAATTATATGATCTGTTGTTTTGGAAATCCTAAGAATGAAATTGGTTGTATGCAGAGATATATTATTTGATACTTATATTAGGTTATGTTTGATGAAAAGTTATATGATCTATTGTTTTGGAAATCCTTTTTATATATGGATGAAATTAGTTGTATGCATGGATGTGTGGTTTACATTGTGTTAGACGTGGTGGAAGAAAGGGGATAGGGGAATTTGATGAAATGACCTTAATAAGGGGTCTAATTCCAAAAAAGGCTCACGTTTGATAAACTTTGCAAAAAGGGTCATTTTGCCCTGCGAAATGTCCATCTTACCCCTATAATTGCACTTACTCGAATTACACTTACGCGTATTACACTTACGCGAATTACACTTACGCGAATTACACTTACGCGAATTACACTTACGCGTATTACACTTACGCGAATTACACTTACGCGTATTACACTTACGCGTAATATGTAATATGCGTCTTTCATACTATATAAAGTGCCTAATTTTGACCCTCATTTTAAATCTCTAATTTTTAGGGTTCTGACTCTCTTTCAAACTCTATCCCATCCGATCACGCTGCTCCGCTAAGGTAAGACATTCTCGTCTCAATGCATTCTTATGTATTCTAGGGTTTTGAATAGTATCCAAGTGATATTATGTTGGATGAGGATTGAGGGTTTTAAAGAAATATTACAAGTTTATTTATGTAAATGACAATCAATAACACATGGGTTTGTACTTCATTGATCTATGGAAGCAGAAGTTAAGCATTTCGACGGATATGGAAATTGAAGAGGAGAATCCGACGGAGCTTAACAATCTCAACATCGGTAGAGGATTCGCTAGCGTAGGCAGATTGATGGATGGAGTAGGCAGAAAGTCAGATTGGACGATGAACCATGAATTCAATGCTCATTTATATTAAAAACCATGCTCTTTCATTTTGTCTGCCATCTTCCATTGATGATGAACCTATTCCTATTTTGATCTTCTAGAAGGGCATTCCGTATATTTTCTGCCAAATTTTCCTTTTGCTGCAATGAAGTAAATAACCTAACATATGGATTAATTACTATGGTACACATTTTCCATTTATTGGTTTTTTGAAATAAACATAATTTTCATTTTGTTTGAACATTATTTTCCATTATTGCAGGAGATTCTTGATGGAATTGAGTTTGCTAGGGGTGACTCCAAATTAACCTGGGGTTCCATGCGTGCAACAATGGGGCACCCATAACCTTTTGACTTAAAATATGTTGCTATTGGGAATGAAGACTGTTGGAAGAAGTGTTACCGTGGTAAAGCCTTTGTTACTACTCAATGATATTTTTTATTGAAAAAATCCATATTTTATTAATAGTAATAAAATATGTTAGTATTCAATAATTTGCGAATGTGAAACCATCAAATGACAAAATTCTGAAATGAAATGCATAATCTATTTGAAATTACGAAAACCTATGCTGTTTCAGGGAATTACCTCTAGTTCTATTCTGCCATAAAACACGCCTATCCAGACATCCAGATAATCACAATCTGTGACGGTTCTTCTCAACCATTGGATAATCCAACTGATTTTTATGATTTTTATGTAAGATAAGTAATTTTGTATAGATCAGAATTTGAACTGAATATTTTTACAATCTTCCTTCCTGTTATTAGATTTTTTTTTGTTAATAGATTGATTTTCTCAACAGATTTATAGCAATGCAGATGATGTCTTCTCTAAGACCCATAAGTTTGATCAAATATCACGAAATGGCCCAAAGGTACACGCTAAATCTTGTCTTATATTTACTTAATTTCATAAATATATATTAACAAAAAGATAATTGTTGCAAAAACATTTAGATGGTTCTGAGGCCGACTCTATTATTTCAGGCTTTCGTTAGTCAATACGCTGTGACAGGAAAAGATGCTGGTCAAGGAAGCCTTCTAGCAGCATTAGCTGAAGCTGGATTCCTCATTGGTGTAGAAAATAACACTTTTTTTTATATGATTCTGAAACGAAAGCATTCTATTTATAGGCCTTAAAATTATTTGGCAAAGACTATCAACGACGACATTTGTTGGTGGGTCGTTGATAGTCTAAATATAGAAGTATTTGTAACGGCATTCAAATCACCGTTATAAGAGACTTATATACTACTTGTAATAACATTAAAAAAGAGTCATTACAGATACCATGTTTTCTCTCCGTCTTCCAAAATAAATGTATTTGTAACGGTTATACAAAGAACCGTTACTGATTGTTTATAAGTTTTTGTATAACCGTTATAGATACTATGTTTTTCTCTCTATATTTACAAATAAGAGTATCTGTAACGGTTATATAAAAAACTATTATTAATTATTTATAAACTAATACGAGATATCAGTAACGGCTCTATAGAGCCGTAACTGATACAAATTTCAGTAACGGCTCTATAGCGTCGTTATTGAAAGTCGTTACAAAAGACATTTTTTCTACTAGTGAGACTAGGTTAACCATTTTATATAACAATTGATTATTTCATAAATATATAAAATTTTAGAAATGTTTTTTTAAGAAACATTATAACCACTTTCATTATATGTATAATTAAGGTATAATATAAAATTCACATAAATTGTTTTGTTATGTAGCATCCACAATTCATAAATATTACTTTTATATCTCTAAAAAAAGAAAGAGAGAAGTTGATAGGTCAAATTTGGTTGGTCTCTTTGATAGCTTTTATAGAATTCGAGGGTTTCATTACTTAATTTTGAGTTGTTGCGTTTGGTTTGGTTTGGTTTGTTTCGGCCTATTTAGTTGGCTTAATTTTTCGTCTCGAATTTTTATAGTCCGAATAATACTCTCAATCATTGGAAATTTGTTTATTGCTCATACCCTCGATCCATTCTCGAGTTTGTGTTCGTCCCATTCGTAGAAACAAAGGAGACGAAATAATTTGATCTAGAGTTATTTTTTATTTTTCAATAAAAAGTTACTCGATTTAATCTTTCATATGGAGGACCTCTTACAGGTATCCTCCTATGATTTGTATGGATTTTTCACTATTTCGGTCATATATATAGATGGACCATTTTCATTTGCTAGGACCTTTTTCGGCATTACTTATCAACCCTCGGCTAAGGATAATATTAATCTCCGCTCATAATCGTTGGTAGAGATTTTTGCTGACACTATTTCATTGGTTTGTTCGGCTTGCTTTATCACAACCGTCATCGTCTAAAAACTCAAGTGAGTTTGTCTTTAGAGGAATTCTTAACAAATTGCATAATCGTTGGATTATCTTAGTGAGAGTTTTATTTTTGTAAATTGTTTATGTGATTTTATATCTAGATTATCAAGACGTTATTTTGTATTATTTACTAATTAATTTTTCATATACAACTCTTATTTGATTTAATTAAAAATTAATTTCTTATCAAAAGAATAAAAATAAAAAATCATTATTTTCTTTATCGAATTTTCCGCTCCTCTCCCATTAATATGTTTCTTCCTTATTTATTTTTAATTTAGACCAGACTTAAGTTCCAGCAAAATGCTTATTTGATTCAATGCAATTTCCCTTCTGCAACTAGAGAAGCCATATTGGGATCCATTTTTTTAATAAAATTGATTTTTTTTTTGTCGAATGCAACCACAATGGTTGCTTCAATTAGAAGAAAAAGAGTTAGCGCGAGAGGGATGAAAGGTGGTAAGTAAGGATGACAATTTAAAACCGTTCCCGCGAAAACCGAACCGAATTGTCCCATTTAGGACGATTTCTCCCCGAAACTGAATGGGGATGGGGCACGAATGATATTTGTGTCCCCCGCCCCGATTTCATACTGATTCTACCCCGAACACTATAAATATAATTAAATATATCAAATCACAAATATATTTATTTATTCACTATATTTTATAAAAGTTGTAAATTTATTTTTTTATAATAATATAAAGTTTCAATATATTTCAATATATTTTATATTAAAAAATCGGTTTATATAATTTTGTTATATAATTATTTTAAAAATATTTTATTCAAGGTGCCCTGCGGGGATTCTCCGAAATCGAACAAAACCAAACGGAGTGGAAGTAGTATTAAAAAAATCCTCGAAATAAAAAAGGTGTAGTAATGGTAAATGCATTCTCCGTCCCGAACCGCCCTATTACCATCCTTAATGGGAGAAACTGAGCACCCTATTGTTGGGAAAGAGATATTTTTTTTTATGTTGGATTAAAATATTTTTAATTAGTTAAAATTATTATAATATATTTTTTATTTAAAATTTGAATTTTATAAAAAGAATATAAATAAATTTTTAATAATTTAGTTGATAAATTAAGTAATTTTATGAGAAAAAATAATCATATTTAAGTAAATTTTAAAAAAATTCCAACCGAATTTTGCAATCAAAGCTTAAGAGTTTGGGATTGGCATTGGGAATATCTAGGGAGAAGCACCCTATTGTTAGGAATTGAAAAATATTAATTGTATTTGTAGTTACCTAGATTTATTTGATGTTGGATTAAAATGTTTGTAATTAGTTAAATTTATTATAATGTAACTTTTATTTAAAATTTAAATTTTATTAAAATAAAGTATATTTAATCATATCTAGTAAATTCAAAAAATATATCCAAGAAGAAATGATTGAATTTTGCAATAAAATAAAAGCAAATAAGAAGTAATATATGCTTTTATAAATTTTAATCATATGGCTCATGAAAAAGAGAAAGATTTAACCAAATGTTGGAGAGAAGCCAGGGATACCTCTCCATCATTTCATCATCATGCATAAAAGGGAAGTCAACCATTACTTTGATATATTAAATGGAGAAGATCCTAATTAAATTTATGAAAATTCATAAATTTAAAATATATTACAGGTTCAAATATAGAGATGAATTGTGATAAGTACCCACACCTAATAGAAATCACCCAGAGTTTATGATTGTCAAAAACAAAAAAATTCTAATAAAATCAAAATGACTTTTAGCAACTGAAAATATATACGTTCGTCATTGGTCAAATTAACCAATAATGACATAAATAATAACCAATGTTGAATAAGTTAAAGAATGCGTGGTCTTTAAACGTAAAATACCTTCAGTGACATATTATATTCCGTTGGCGGCATAATTTATAGCGAAAACTGACAACGAGTTCAAATATATCGCTATTGATCTTTATTAACCAAAAAATAAAATAACAATTAATATAGATGGTTACTACCCTCTTTTATACTAATAATTTTTCTGATTTGAGTGATTATTATTGTTCCGAGCTGATTGTAGCAAATCATTAATTTGTTGGTGATTTTGATATATTCAATTCAATCATTTTACAAAATTTGAAATTAATTAATTCTGCTATACATTTTTAATATATAAATAAAAATATTGAGGACGGTGATAATAAAAATATCCCTCATAAGATGAGAGGTAACAGACTAATTTGCAACAATATTTTTTTAACAATGAAACATTCTCTTTATTTATGCTTTTCCCCTACATCACAGTTATTGCGCACAGCATTAGTTTGGTTACATACTTCTTTTTCAACTATCTATATATGAAAAGGTATAAAAACATAAAGGCATTGCCTTAAATACATAAACATGTTCAGAATAGAAGAATTATCTTTTATTCATTTATTTTTGTTTCCATACTATGGACGATTCCTCAAAGGGTGGTGCGGGAATATCGACCAATGCCATAGTCCACCCTGACTTGAGAGCCTGTTCCACTTATGCTTACGATATGGTCTATGGGTGCCTCTATACTACCAGTAAGAAGAATTGGACAACTTGTGATAGGCAACTTGACCGACACAACACATTCATTCACATTGAAATTGTTTGGAATTTCAATGTTGAAATTGCCACTCGAGTTGGTTATTCCTTGAGCTATTGTAATCTTACTTGGCCCACAGTTGATCTTAATTGTGGAATTGGAGATTCCCCGACATAGAATCGGTAAGAGGTTACATGCTGGGTTAGGATTACTCAAAATAGTGCACATTAGTTTGCCAGTTACAAAATAAATAAATGGAGGTGGTGTGGTGGCAATTAGTGGTGATGGAGGTGGTGTGGCAAATGGAGGAGGAGGTGGTGGTGTGGCAACTGGTGGAGGTGGTGGGGGAACGGTTTGAGGAGGAGGTGCTGGTGGTGTTGCGACTGGAGGAGGTGTTAGGGGTAAGACACGCGGAGGAGATGCTGGTGGTGTTGCGACTGGAGGTGTTGTCGGGGGAACGACACGCGGAGGAGGTGCTGGCGGTGTGGCAACCGGAGGAGGTGGGGGTGGATGCCTTCGATGGTTAATATTAGGAGGTTTTGGTGGGTCCTTAGGATGTGGTGGATCCCTATCATGGGGAAAATTGGGAGTATTTGCTAGAGCACCAAAAGTAACTATAAGGAGTATGAGAACAAAGAGAAGAGTAGGAACAATGGTAGTTTTTGCCATTGCAAATGATATTTGTGTGAAGGTTCTTGTGTGCCTTGAAGTTCATTTGTATCAACTTATCATTACTTTGAGTCCTAATTCTTCTAATCAATGCTCTTACTTTTATTTCTTGCATCTACTAGCTACTTACTTACATCTTATGCCCCTTTTTTCTTCCTCTTGCCTAATTATATTAACTATACCAAAGTTAATTATATAATATTTGTATATATTAAGAATGATTGAGTATTATTAGCAAGACAATTAAAAATATTAATATCTTATTTAATTAAAATTGGCCTGCCATCTCAACGAGTTAGAAGACTCAGGTAAATTATTTTCTTTTAATTAAATCTTGTTGTATTATTTTATTTTATTTTAAAATCAAAATTAATATATATTCTTAAAAAAGTATCATTTTACATTTATAATCCACATTTATTCTCAATAAAAAAAATCATTTGACTGGTGGATTCAAAGACGGGACTTTAATTTAAATTATGATGAGATGTTTAAAATGCAACTATTATTTGCTACAGAATAAATTGCCTTCAAATTTAACACGATGTTTGAATAAAAGCCAAAACTTTTGGGATGTATTCAAAATGGGTTTAATCTGACACTAATAATGTGATGAACTTTCAAATTTGTAGTGAGTAGTGTAACTGCTATTTTTTTAGTATTGTCAAATTTTGTAATTCCAATTTTTTTGACAAGTATTTTTCTTTTGTTGTGCTATTTCACTCAATTACATTAAAACAAATGTAACTATTTTGTTTTAAGAAATAAGATACATTAATTACAAGATATTATACATCTTCATAATTAAAGGATGAATTGAATTAAATTAAATTAGAGAAATGTATTGCTAGAATTGTCTGGATGTTGTCGTACCAAATGTATTTGTGAGGAGACTTTTTTACATTTTATTTCATTTTTTTGTTATAGAGTTTATTTATATATATATATTTTATTTATTTTTTGATAAATTTCATTTTACTCAAAAGAGAGCTGTTTAAGTAAAACTACGGACCATGATAAACATGTCAATAAAGATAAATAAATGCATTAAAGGCAAATGACACCCATTATTAACTCCTCAGTCATTGTTCACACATTATTCATTCCGATTTCATCTAAAAGATCAATGATATATCCCGCTGAAGCAGACGACCTGTCACTCTGAATCTCTGCGTGGTGATCAAATAATTTAAAAAATATCTCCCCGAACAAATTTTTGTTGTTAATACTTTTTGATTTTTCTCAATCCAAACAAACCACCAAAATTAAAGAATTATTGAACTTGTAACTGTATCTATAATATTTACTATGCTTATAAAAATCAAATTAGAGATCCATAGTGGAGAAACAAAATGAAATAAATAAAGAAAAAACATCATTAATTTTCCATGGACTTATAGTTCTAATTCAACATTTTCAAAATAAATTAATCTCTGTGTAGATACAAATAAACTTTAGGGTCCGTTCTGAATTACTTCTTATAATATAGTTTATGTGCCATTTCGATATTCCTCCAATTAGTTACCAAACCTAATGTCTGACCAAAAATTAAATGTATATGCATGGGGTTGTGATAGCTTAGCTCCTCTCCCTTTACTCACTCCACTTCTCAAAGTTATACCTGCAATAGCACTAAAGTAGAGGCTCAAACTAGGATTCTGTTTTTTTTATTTATTTAGTTAAATGTTTTCATAAATAAAAGTCATCAATGGTTTCAAAACTAGGGCGCACCATTTTTTACCCAACACAAAAGCATGATTTTAATCGGATATGAAAAATTTAAGTTTGAGTTATGTATTTTTGTGTTTGAGTCGAAATTATGCCGACTTGTTTAACCTGATTAATAAACAGATCAAAATTCGGTCGATCTGAAATGACCTTAAAAAGATCCGCCAATCCATTTACAAATTTGTTTTGGAAATGTTTTATGTTTTACTTTTCCTACTAATTTGAAATAAAGCGAATTTGTAATTTAACTTCATTTTTTTTTGTTATGTTGATGTCATTTTAATCTGAAATAAGGAGATGTGATATCAACTCTATCGGGTTAAATCATGTTAAGTTCGAGTTGAATCGGGTCAATTGTGTCGAATTAATGTCAATTACCAATAAACAAATCAAGTTCAAGTTTTGACACAAATTACTAAACATGTTAGGTTCATGCTATTATTGCTCAACCCGTCAACCCGAACTTGACCTACATTGCCACACATAATGAAAAACAATTTTTTTTAACGAAATGCTCTCATTTAGATCAAAATATTTGTACTGGAATCAAATAAAAATAAAAGATATAGTTAGGCAAAAGAAAAATCAAATAAGATTTGAAGGATTAATACATAATTGTTTGAGCATTAAAAGATGGTTCATTATCAGATCTATTGGACGCATGAATTGAATGTAGAAGGCTTTCCCAACTTTTACCAAGAACCTAATGTTTGCATTTATGCCAGGAATGTAACTAATGGATTAATCATAAAGTTTGACGGATCAAGTTCTTCAATGAAATGAATGTGACTAGATATAACGCATTACATGTACATTTCTTCTTCATCATCTTTTTCTTGTTGAGAAAAGATCTAATCTAAACACGCGATAAAAGAAGATATAAAGATAAAGTGATAAAAAATAATAAAGAACACAAGATATAATGAGGTTCGGCCAACAATGCTTACATCCTCGGGGAGTCGTCCATTCTATTGATATTTCATGAAATAATGGTCCAAGTAACCCTAAGTTACAATAATTCTATTTATTGGAGTACATCAATAGCCAAAAGACTAAACTACTACTCCTAAGCCCAATAAAAGCTTAAAGCCCATTATAATATATAAACTCTAATAAAATATGAGCCCCAAACCCAACAATCTTCACCTTGGGCGAATACCGCGCTTATTGAGATTTGATGAATTAATTACAAATTTAACAATCTCCACCTTGACAAATTTCACGTCCCTTAGGAAATACACGAGTCGTACCCATCAATTCCACCATGACAAAAGTCAAGCCATCAAAAAATAAGTGGCTTCAACACTTCAATCTTCACCTTTGCTCGAGTCATTATCAGGTAACTTTTTGTACCTCCAATTTCACTCAAGAGCCCTAAGAAAAAAAACAATCTCCACCATCATATATATCGCACCATCAAAATGTTATGAGCTACACATCAATCTTCACTGCTCGAGCCATTCACAAGATAAATCATTATACCTCCACTTTCGCTCAAAAGCCCCTTAGAAGATAAAATCATAGAGTTTATAATACCAAGTAATTTTGGCAACTACGCTACTTCAGTGACTAGAGACATTCAACAACTCTTCTCATTCTTTGTACATATCCGTTGACATATGCGGAAACTAGAATTAACAATTCTTTATTATGTCAAAATAATCTTTACCTTTATTTTCCACAAACCGAGTGTTTTATTTTTCAAGTCCAACAATTAAATGAAACCAAAATACTAATTAGACCCAAGACGAGCTTCTTTCGTCTACTTTTTCAAAATCAGATATCTATCAAAACTGAGAACACCCAAAACGAACTTCCATCGTCTACTTCCTCAAAATAAGATATCGATTGAAAACGAGAAGACCCAAGACGAACATTTATCGTCTACTTCATAACAAATAAATTAGCCTATCACGACATCTCTTTACTCTAGCTCAAGATCTGATAAAGTATTTGTCACCCATATTTCCTTGAACGTTGCATACTCAACCAACTTAACCTTATACTTCTCCTTGAACAAATTAGCTTGCAATATGTTAGTTTATTGAATCTAAAAATGCCTAGAAATCCAAGGATATTATGATAGGATCAACTTTATCGATAGAGACGGAGGTCTGGCTATTGATGAAGGCTTATGAAAAACGATTTGAAAGAAATATTGTTAAGGATTTAATTCGCTTTCTATTCTACACAAACCCTTGTAAACACTTGAAACAGAATCAAGACGGAATTGTTTACTTAGGTTTGAAGCTCAAGATGAAGAATGAGAAGATGACAGAAATGAAGAGACACAACAATTTGTTTATGGATGTTCGGAGCAAACTCTCCTACGTCACCCCTTCTTCCAACCACTGGAAGAATTCACTATAATATGATACGAATCAAATACAGTTTGCACACACTTAGCTCACTATTGAACAAAACACACTCTGTTCAATTTACAAGATGAAAAATATCACTCAGCTAACGGTGTTTTTGATTCTAGCTCTCTCTTGATTCACACACAATACAACCAGGAAAGCAACTTACGGCTTGAATATTCAAAGGATTGATTTCTCAGTAGTTCTTCTCAGATAGTATTTCTCTCTTAGTTGATCGAATGGCAAAAGTTAAGTTGTTAGTCCGTTGTCCTTGAGATTTGATAAATACTGGGTAGAGACTAACGGTCGAATCTTTAGAATGATACGTGGCACTCTTCCATTGGAAAGCCTCCATAGTACACAACAAGTTTTGAGCATATGGATCGTGGCCGTACACCAAATGGTAGTGCGCTAAATATTCCATCGAGATGTACCTACAAAACAAGTAATATGAGGGAAATTCTCTTACGTGACATTCGTTGGATGGTTTCATATAGCTATCGTACTAATCTTTACTAGAAAGTGGAGCAGGAGTAGAGTACAACTATTGCACATGGGTAGGCGGGTGCTAGCTTCAAGCATACTACTTAAGCATTGCATTAGACGTATTTCAGTTAGACAACCTCGTCTAATGAAATCAAACATCTCTGTCTAAGAGCGGAATCCATTAGACCGTCTGGTCTAATGGGATTAGACTTACGTCTAATTACAATCACTTTAGACTAATCTGAAGGAGTTAGACTACACGTCTAACTTTCACCAATTAGACTTCACATCTAATCTTTCACAAACCATTAGACTGCACGTCTAACTCCACTGAGTTAGACTGCACGTCTAATTCCGGTTCTACTTCAGGCTTGTCTGAAGGAGTTAGACTATACGTCTAACTTTCTCTTTCTATTAGACTACACGTCTAACTCCACGAGTTAGACTACACGTCTAATTACGGTTCAACTTCAGACTTGTATGAAGGAGTTAGACTTTTACATATAACTTTCACAATTCATTAGACTACACGTCTAACTCCGTTGAGTTAGACTGCACGTCTAATTCCGAATACATTAGACTGCACGTCTAACTCCGCTGAGTTAGACTGCACTTTTAATTCCGAATATATTAGACTACACGTCTAACTCCGCTGAGTTAGACTGCACGTCTAATTCCGAATATATTAGATTGCACGTCTAACTCCGCTGAGTTAGACTGCACGTCTAACTCCGCTGAGTTAGACTGCACGTCTAACTCCACTAAGTTAGACTGCACGTCTAATTACGAATTCATTAGACTGCACGTCTAACTCCACGAGTTAGACTGCACGTCTAATTCCGAATTCATTAGACTACGTCTAATTCCGAATTCATTAGACTGCACATCTAATTCCGAATTAATTAGTCTGCACGTCTAATTCCGAATTCATTAGATTGCACGTCTAATTCCGAATTCATTAGATTGCACGTCTAACTCCGCTGAGTTAGACTGCACGTCTAACTCCGCTGAGTTAGACTGCACATCTAATTACGGATTCATTAAATTGCACGTCTAACTTCATGAGTTAGACTACACGTCTAATTCTGTGCATCTAATGTCAAATCGGTCTAATGAGCCTCATTAGAACCAAGTCTCATGAAATATGATTTCGATACACCTGCATAAAAGCACATAAATCATTTCATCATCAAAATCCCAATAGTCAAACTATTTCAACACTTAGTCAAAATAATTTGACCCAACATATTATCTCAATATTCACTATCTCTCTTCAATTGCCTTCACCAATACTTCAAATGATTATCTATAGTTTCTCTTAAAGAAAAATTGAATATCCTTCCATTTGAATTGATCGAACCTCTCATCTAGCCCCTTTTTCATGACTAGGAATCTCATTCAAGGTCTCAATCATCTCATCAATAAGATGAAAATCAATCATCTCATTCATCTAAACTATGATCCACAGTGTATAAACAATTAAGAGAGAACAAAAACGTAACAAAATCATCACCTTCGAATTAACCGAGTCTCCCATCTAGCCCCTTTTTCATGACTAGGAATCTCACTCAAGAATTTTATTTCTCTTCTCACATTAGAAGATAATGCAATGATTTCTTCTTGGTTCGTTTGATAGTTTCTCTTAAGATGTCTCCACCTCAACTTATAAGTGTCTTTCACTAGTCTTCCTCTTCCTGGTCTTTCATTCATATTGTGTTAACTGGAATTGTGTCAATCCTTAATCACCCGTACACTCAATGCAATCTTGCAACTTTGGACTGAAGGATTGCTCTATCAAGTGTAAATCACATAATCTCACTACCATCTTCATCTTGATTAACTCTTTCAATAAGATAAGGTCATAACCAAAAAGATACAAACTTTTTGGTCCCAAACAAGTGAAATAAAACTGAAATTAGGCAGACACTTTAAGCCCCAAAAAAAACAAACTTTGTAACGTCCAAACTTTGATCCGACCGTTGAAAATGTAGAGGAATGAGTTACCAACCCTCTCGATAAAATCTCAGCGCAATTGGACTTTGTTTGAATATCCGATCACCAGTTTGATGAACCCTGCGCGGCTGTAGGCTAAAATCTGCTACTAGATTTCTTTCTACCTCTCTTTTAATTTGACTTCTTCAATAACCATTTTCCAAAAAAAAATATCTCCAAACTCATTTTAGCTGAGAATTTCTTCAGGTCAAAGCCCTCAACATAGTGAAATAATGTCACTCATGTATTCCAAGACAATAATCGATTATAATAAAACCTTCAACTAATTTTCAACAAGCATGAAGATGTATCGTTTGTTCTCCACATTGTTTTAGACAAATTCTGCATAGAAAGAATCTAACAAACCATATATATGATTAGTGCATCCTCAACTCATACCTTAGAAATTATCATTCTTGGTAGAACCCTTGAGGAATCAACACCCACTTGACAACTTCGTACCAACACTTACCGGATATTGCCAATCAAAACTTACTCACAGGGTTTGATGCAAATTCAAATTCGGACTTTATACACACATATCAAACTACACTCTTGCAAACAAATATTAATGTCACCCTCTTTAATTTATAACCCTTTACATGTTGCATCAATTTCCTTCCATAATCTGCAACATCGAATAAGCACTCCACCTTCTTTTTCAACTCCAATTTTCAATCTCCATATTGACGAATATCAAATCTCTTAGCAGATACATCACAAATCTCCATCTTTGAGAAATTCAATTCAAACAAGGCTCAATACAAATCCAAGATCAAAACATACAAAGCTTTGAGATTTTGATTAAAATCAAACAAGTCTTTACTTGTAAAATTGGAATCAAATAGGTCTTAAACCTATTTTATGAAATCAAACGAGACTTAAATAAAAAGTCTTAGTTGTTGAACGCTTTAAAGATTCTTGGCTCTTCCCTATATATTATATTATATCATAATATAATATCTATATATATGGAATATATATAGAGATATATATGGAGATATATATGGAGATATATTTTTTTTTCCTTTTTTTATATTTTAATAGACAATATGTCCCAAATTAAAATAGGTCAAAAAGAATATACCCCATCTTCTTTATTTTGGTGCCGCTGCCTACATGACGACTTTTCGTCACCTGCACCCATTGGCGCCTTCAAGAAGAACAAAAAACTCATTGTCTTCTTCTCTCTTCTTCTCAAGAGAGTATCACCCAAAACTAAGAAATATTTTAACGATCGTTGACATCTCCTTAGCAATTGAAAATTTCGACTCAAATCTTCACAGCGACTAAATCTTCTCCAACCAATGTCGTTTCTTCAATAGCCATCTTAAACAAAAGCACAAATATCCAACAACTTCTTCAATGGTGGTTAGGGTTTCCGTAATATCTTCAAAAATAGGATAAATATTCTCAAAACATTCTCTAATATCACTTGTTGAGAAAAAATCTAATCTAAACACGCGATAAAAGAATATATAAAGATAAAGTGATAAAGAATAATAAAGAACACAAGATATAAAGAGGTTCGGACAACAATGCCTACATCCTCGGGGAGTCGTCCATTCTATTGATATTTCATGGAATAATGGTCCAAGTAACCCTAGGTTACAATGTCTCTATTTATAGGAGTACATTAAAAGACAAAAGACTAAACTACTACTCCTAAGCCCAATAAAATCTTAAAGCCCATTACAATATATAAACTCTAATAAAATATGAGCCCTAAACCCAACACTTCTAAACATAGCCCAATCGCCGAGATTTTCCTCTAGTACTTCCAACATTTTATGATCAATTTTGTTGAAGTTTGCTTGAATTATGTTATTTTCCCTTATTTTTAGTAATTCAGTATAGTTAGAGAGTTTCTAGTAGATTATGTCCATATATTTCCTTACTTTTTAGTTCCACTATCTAGTCATTTAATAGTATTTAAATGATTTCAGTTTAATGAAAATTATTAAGTTTTCCTTCCATCTCTTTTCTACTTTAAATTAACCAATAAATTGGTATTAGAGCCATCTTCTTGAGGGACCTATGAGTGAGAGATATCTACCACAACATCTACCTTTTTCTATGGATTTAGATATACCATTTACATCATTAGTACCACCTGTGTTCAATGGTAACAATTATCATGTCTGGGCTGCTCGAATGAAGGCTCATCTGGAGGCAAATAATCTTTAGGAAGTTGTTGAAGAGGAGTATGTAGTGCCAGAATTACAAGCTAACCCAACACTGAAACAGATGAAGAATCACAAGGAGAAGAAGACAAGGAAGTCAAAGGAAAGGGCTACTCTATTTGTTTCCGTGTCATCTGAAATTTTCATTAGGATAATGACCATACAGTCAGCATTTAAGGTCTGGAATCTTCGCAAATAAGAGTATGAAGGAAATAAAAAGATTAAAGGGATGCAAGTCATTAATTTAATTAGGGAATTCGAGATGGTGAAGATGAAGGATTTAGAGACCATCAAAGAGTACTCTAACAAATTACTCACAATTGTCAACAAGATAAGATTGCTTGGTACTGAATTTTTTGATTCCAGATTGGTTCAAAAGGTGTTGGTAACTGTTCCTAAAAGGTTTGAGGCTACCATTTCCTCGTTAGAGAACACTAAAGACTTGTCAAAAGTCAGTCTTACTGAAATCTTGAGTGCCTTTCAGGCACAAGAACAAAGAAGATTGATGAGGAATGAAGGGTTTATAGAAGGAGCATTGCCAGTAAAAGTGCAGTCAAGCCAAAGTGAAAAATGGAAGAAGAACTGGAAAAGCAAGAAGGAAAGTGTAGGTTCAAATTCTCCAAGCACAAGTAGAAGTTCTAAACCAGACTTTCCTCCTTGTAAGTACTGTGAGAAGAAAGGTCATGCACCTTTTAGATGCTGGAGGAGGCCAGTTGTGCAGTGTGAGAAGTGTCATATGATGGGGAATCACCAGAAAATTTGTAAAAGTAATATGCAGTAGAAGGATGCGACTTAAGTGAACCTTCAACAAAGAAATGTGGCTCAAGTTACAGACCAGGAGGAGCAACTCTTTATGGAAACTTGTTTTGCAACAAATAGCTCAAGTAATAACTGGCTTGTGGACAGTGGTTGCACCAACCACATGACATTTAATCGAGGCCTCTTCAGAGAACTGGTCACATCATTCAACTCTAAAGTCAAAATTGGCAATGGAGAGTACATTGCAGTTAAGGGAAAGGGACTGTGGCAGTAGGCAGATCCTCAAATACTAAGTTGATTAAAGATGTGTTATTTGTGCCCAACATCAATTAAAATATATTAAGGGTTGGTCAGCTACTCAAAAAAGGTTTAAATGTAATTTTTGAGGGCAATGAGTGCCTAATCAAAGATGCAGATGGGGTGAATGTGTTCAAAGTCAGCATGAAAGGGAGAAGCTTTAAGCTGGATCCACTAAAGGAGGAGCAATCAGCCTATTCATCTATAATATCTCCAACTGAGATTTGGCATAAAAGGCTGGGCCATTTCCATCATAATGCAATACTGAATTTGCAGAAGAAAGAGTTTGTAAAGGGGCTACCTCAATTAGAAGCTAACTTGCTAGAATGCAAGGCTTGTCAAATATGGAAGAAATCAAGACTTCCTTTCAAGCTAGCAACCTAGAGAGCAATTGAGAGGCTAAAATTGATCCACACAGACCTTGCTGGGCCTCACAGAACTCCTTCACTAAATGGGAGTAAGTATTACATAGTTTTCATTGATGACTATACAAGGATGTGTTTGATCTATTTTCTCAAGTTCAAGTCTAAAGTTACTGGTATATTTTTGAGATTCAAACAGTGGATAAAAGCTCAAAGTGGCTGCAAGATTCCGGCCTTAAGGTCTGATAATGGCAAGGAGTACACCTCAAAACAATTCAATTAGTTCTGTGAAGAAGCTAGTATTCAACACCAACTGACAGCCTCACTCCTCAGCAGAATGGAGTGAGTGAGAGGAAGAGAAGATGGAAAGATGTATGCTTCATGAGAAAGACTTGCCAAAGGAGTACTGGGTAGAGGCTGCAAACATTGTAGTCTTTCTACTCAACATGCTACCAACTAAGGTTGTGGAAGGAAAGACACCATTTGAGGCATGGTATGGTTACAAGCCTTCTGTGAAAACCCTTAAAGTATTTGGGTGTTTGTGTTATTCTTATATACCACAGATCAAGAGAGATAAGCTAGATAAAAAAGTTAAAGTTGGAATCTTTGTGGGATACAACACAATTTCAAAGGCTTATCGAATTTTTCAGCCTCAAACTAGAAAGATTATGATAAATCGAGATGTGCACTTCATAGAGAATGACAATTGGAATTAGGCAGAAGTAGAACCAACTCCATATCCTCAACTGAATGAAGAAGAGTTGGTGGATGATGAACCAGGGAGGGGCACAAAATTGCTCTCTGATATCTACCAGAGTTGCAATGTTGCAGTCCTTGAGCCTGCAGATTATTGGAAAGATGAAAGGAATCCAAAATGGAGAGCTGCAATGAAAGAGGAGATCACTATGATCGAGAAGAATCATACTTGGAAGCTTCTAAAGAGGCCAAGGGACAAAAAGGTGATAGGAGTGAAGTGAGTGTTCAGAACCAAACTGAATACAAATGGCTCCATTAACAAACACAAAGCAAGACTTATTGTTAAAGGGTATGCTCAGATTTTTGGTGTTGATTTTTCTGAAATATTTGCTCCTGTAGCTAGATTAGATACCATTAGATTGCTACTTGCTTTGGCTGCTCAAAAGGGCTGGAAAGTGTATTAACTAGATGTTAAATCTGCATTTTTGAATGGAGTTCTTGAAGAGTAGATTTATGATGAGCAACCTGGAGGGTTTGTTGTGAAAGGGCATGAAGATGAAGTCTACTTGCTCAAGAAAGCCTTGTATGGACTCAAACAGGCTCCAAAGGCCTGGTACGACAAAATTGATAAATATTTGATGGAGTTGGGCTTCAGAAAAAGCCTAAGTGAACCAACTCTTTATGTTAAAGGTGATAAAATCAATTTTGTTGTCAACTCTTTATATGTTGATGACCTGTTAGTAATAGGAATCAATGCTAAGCTTGTTGAAGAGTTTAAAAGGGACATGCAAAGTTCTTTTGAGATGACAAATTTAGGAAAGATGACATATTTCCTTGGGATGGAAATTATGCAGAAAATTGATGAGATCTTCATTTACCAAAAAAATATGCCAATGAGATTTTAAAGAAGTTCAAAATGGAGGATTGCAAAAGTGTGCCTACTCCTATGTGTCATAAGGAGAAACTGAGCAAGAATGATGAAACTGATAAAGTTGATGAGGCTCTCTATAGAAAGTTGGTTGGCTGTCTCATGTACTTGACAACAACCTGACCCGATATATTGCATGTTGTAAGTCTTTTACCAAGATTTACTAACTGTGCAACTGAAACTCATTTTAGAGCAGCTAAGAGGGTTCTTAGATATATTATAGGAACACCAGACTTTGGCATTAAGTTGAGTACAGGTCTGAAGTGTTCTTTGAAAAGTTATTCAGACAATGATTGGGCTGGATCTATTGATGATATGAGAAGTACTTCAGGTTATTATTTTAGTTTTGGTTCAGGAGTGTTCTTATGGAGCTGTAAGAAACATGAGATAATTGCACAATCCACAACAGAAGTAGAGTTCATTGCTGCTACTGCTACTGCAAATCAAGTTTTATGGCTGAGGAAAGTGCTAATTGATCTGAGCTTGAGACAAGAAGATTGTACAGAGGTGTTTGTTGACAACCAAGCTGCAATTTCTATCTCAAACAATCCTATTTTTCATGAAAAGACCAAACATTTCAACATCAAATTTTTTTTCTTAGGGAAGTGCAAAAAGAGGGATCTGTTAAGCTAAAGTACTGCAAGACTGAACTTCAGTTAGCAGACATTTTCACCTAGGCCTTACCGAGGAACAAGTTCGAGTTCCTAAGGGAGAAACTTGGCATCTACAACAACTCAAGCAAGGAGGAGTGTTGAAGTTTGCTTGAATTATGTTATTTTCCCTTATTTTTAGTAATTCAGTTTTAGTTAATGGTTTAGTGGGTAGTTTCTAGGAGAGTTTTTAGTAAATCATGTCCATGTATTTTCCTACTTTTTAGTTCCATTTTCTAGTCATTTAGTAGTATTTAAATGTAAATGATTACAGTTTAATGAAAATTGTTAAGTTTTCCTTCAATCTCTTTTGTACTTTAAAATAACCAACAAATTTGAATAGAATGATTTGCTCAACTAGTTTTTATTTTCCTTGTCAACAACACCCGGTTGAAACTTAGCCACATTCAGATCCAATTTTAATAAAAGTTATTCCTTCCACAATTAAAGCTTCCATCCTCTGTTTCACATTATTCATTCCTTCTTTACATTATTGACATAATTTAATCATATGGTTCACAAAAAAGAGAAGGGTTTAACCAAATGTTGGAAAGTTGAGAATGTCAAGGAGATCTCTCCATCAACTCATCATCATGCATAAAAACGGAAGTCAAACAATACTTTGATATTTTTAATGGAGAAGATCACAATTAAATTGATGAAAAATCATAAAAATAAGAATTATATTACAGGTTTAAATATTGAGATGATTTGTGATAAGTAATCCCACACCTCATAGAAATCACCAAGCATTTGTGATAGTAAAAAACCACAATAACTATTAAAATGACTTTTTGCAACGTAAATTCTTGTTGTTAAAAGATTTTTATTTTTGTCGTCGTTAAAAATGTAAACTCGAAGGAATAGACAACTTTAACGACTTGACAGAAACAATAACCATTGTAGAATACCTTTAATAATGCGTTTAAAGGTTTTATTGGACAGGAAAAATAGATTGATTTAAATTTTAATAGAGAACAATATTATTATTTAAGTGAACTCAGGAATACTTCCAAACACTAATTGACTTCATTTTAAAATATCATATTTAACCCATCTATTAAGTAAAGAATTATTATTTTTTCACAAATTGAAGACTTTTTTTTTCAATCTAAAGACATTTTATGCTTACCACAAAACAATAGTTGCATTTCTTAATTTTGCATGAAAATTTTTGGTCTTGTAGAATTAATTAGGAATATTACATATATCCATGATTTAATTTTTTTATTCTTTAATTTGGTTAAAAAAATTGGTCATATAATTAAAAATAAATGCTATCAATTTTGATATATATATTTTTTATGGATATAATAAAATTAGTAATTGTTTTTGATAAAAAAAATATATAAATAATAAAGTAAAATACCTTTAGCAACATATTATATTCATGTTGTCGAAAAAATCTATAGCATCGAGTTCAAATGTATTGAAATTAAGTATATTAACTGCTTCTCCTTATTTATGCTTTTCCCACGTATCAGTTATTGCGCACATCATTAGTTTGGTTACATAGATTATAACTTCTTTTTCACACACACATATATATTTATATATATGAAAAGGTATAAAAACATTAAAGGCATTGCCTTAAATACATAAACATGTTCAGAATAGAAGAATTATCTTTATTCATTTATTTTCATTTCCATCCTATGGACGATTCCTCAAAGGGTGCGGGAAAATGGACCAGTACCATATTTCACATTGACTCCAGATTCTGTTTGTGTTATGCTTACGATACGGTTTATGTCTGCCTGCAAACTGCCAACGAGAAGAATCGGACAACTTAGGATAGGCAACTTGACCGAGACAACACATTCATTCACATTGAAATTGTTTGGAATTCCAATGTTGAAATTGCCACTCGAGTTGGTTATTCCTTGAGCTATTGTAATCTTACTTGGCCCACAATTGATCTTAACCGTGGAATTGGAGATGCCCGGACAAAGATTCGGAAAGAGGTTACATGCTGGGTTAGGATTACTCAAAATAGTGCACATTAGTTTGCCAGTTACAGAATAAATAAATGGAAGAGTAGGGGGAGGTGGAGGTGGTTTTGCAACTTGTGGTGGTGGAGGTGGTAGTGTGGCAACTAGTGGTGGTGGAGGTGGTGTTGCAAATGGAGGAGGAGGTGGTGGTGTGGCAACTGGTGGAGGTGGTGGTGTGGCAACTGGTGGAGGTGGTGTGGCAAATGGAGGAGGAGGTGGTGGTGTGGCAACTAGTGGTGGTGGTGTGGCAAATGGAGGAGGAGGTGGTGGTGTGGAAACTGGTGGAGGTGGTGGAGAAATGGTTCGAGGAGGAGGTGATGGTGTTGTGGCTGGAGGTGGTGTCGAGGCAACGGCGCGCGGAGGAGGTGCTGGTGGCGTGGCGGCTGGAGGTGGTGTCGGGGCAACGGCGCGCGGAGGAGGTGCTGGTGGCGTGGCGGCTGGAGGTGGTGTCGGGGCAACTGCGCGCGGAGGAGGTGCTGGTGGCGTGGCGGCAGGAGGTGGTGTCGGGGCAACGACGCGCGGAGGAGGTGCTGGTGGCGTGGCGGCTGGAGGTGGTGTCGGGGCAACGACGCGCGGAGGAGGTGCTGGTGGCGTGGCGGCTGGAGGTGGTGTCGGGGCAACGACGCGCGGAGGAGGTGCTGGTGGCGTGGCGGCTGGAGGTGGTGTCGGGGCAACGACGCGCGGAGGAGGTGCTGGTGGCGTGGCGGCTGGAGGTGGTGTCGGGGCAACGGCGCGCGGAGGAGGTGCTGGTGGCGTGGCGGCTGGAGGTGGTGTCGGGGCAACGGCGCGCGGAGGAGGTGCTGGTGGCGTGGCGGCTGGAGGTGGTGTCGGGGCAACGGCGCGCGGAGGAGGTGCTGGTGGCGTGGCGGCTGGAGGTGGTGTCGGGGCAACGGCGCGCGGAGGAGGTGTTGGTGGCGTGGCGGCTGGAGGTGGTGTCGGGGCAACGGCGCGCGGAGGAGGTGCTGGTGGCGTGGCGGCTGGAGGTGGTGTCGGGGCAACGACGCGCGGAGGAGGTGCTGGTGGCGTGGCGGCTGGAGGTGGTGTCGGGGAAACGACGCGCGGAGGAGGTGCTGGTGGCGTGGCGGCTGGAGGTGGTGTCGGGGCAACGGCGCGCGGAGGAGGTGCTGGTGGCGTGGCAGCTGGAGGTGGTGTCGGGGCAACGACGCGCGGAGGAAGTGCTGGTGGCGTGGCGGCTGGAGGTGGTGTCGGGGCAACGACGCGCGGAGGAGGTGCTGGTGGCGTGGCGGCTGGAGGTGGTGTCGGGGCAACTACGCGCGGAGGAGGTGCTGGTGGCATGGCGGCTGGAGGTGGTGTCGGGGCAACGACGCGCGGAGGAGGTGCTGGTGGCGTGGCAGCTGGAGGTGGTGTCGGGGCAACGACGCGCGGAGGAGGTGCTGGTGGTTTTGTGGCGATTGGAGGTGGTGTCGGGGCAACAACGCGCGGAGGAGGTGCTGGTGGTTTTGTGGCGACTGGAGGTGGCGTTGGAGCAACGACGCGCGGAGGAGGTGCTGGTGGTTTAATGGCGACTGGAGGTGGCATTGGGGCAACGACGCGTGGAGGAGGTGCTGGTGGTTTTGTGGCTGGAGGAGGTGTCGAAGATACGACTTTCGGAGGTGGAGGTGTTGAAGATACGACTTTCGGAGGTGGTGGTGGAGGTCTTTGACGGTTAACAGTAGGTGTTGGTGGTTTGGGAGTATTTGCTAGTGCACCAGTATCTATAAGTAATATGAGAACAAAGAGAAGAGTAGGAACAAGGATTGTTTTTGCCATTACAAATGATATTTTTGTGAATTTTCTTGTGTGCCTTGAAGGTCATTTGTGTTTGAGAAGTTCCTATTTATAGAGTTTTAATAAGTATCAACTTACCATTACTCTAAGTCCTAAATTTTTCTAATCAATGCTCTTACTTTTATTTCTTGCATCTATTATAGCTGCTTAAATTTTATGCCACCTTTTTTCTTTCTCTTGCCTAATTATATTAACTATAACCAAGTTAATTACCTAATATATATTTTATATACTTTTAAAGATTATTGAGCATTAGCAAGATAATTAAACATATTAAAATCTTATTTAATTAAAATTGGCGTGCAATCTCAATGAGTTAGAAGTCAGATACATTATTTTCTTTTAATTAATTATGGTTGTATTATTTAATTTTAAAATCAGAATCTATATTTTTTAAAGTATTATTTTAAATCTTTAATTCACACTCATTCTCAATAAAAAAAAAAATCATTTGACTTTAATTTAAATTAAGATGAGATATTAATTATAATGGAACTATATATTATTTGCACAATAATTTGCCTTACAATTTAACCTGAATAAAGTTTTGGCATGTATTCAAAAATGAGTTTATTATAATACTAATAATGTGACCAAAGACTAGTCCGAAGTTTGGGTACTAAGAAGAATAAAAATTGTTATTATTTTTTTAGCTTGTTATATTGAAAATATTTATAATTTTGTTAATATAATTAGTTTTATTTAAGTTAGTTAAATGTTATAATACCTTAAATGAGGTCTTATATTTAAAATTGGTAAAATATTTAATTTTTTAGGGGATTTAAGAGAATGTGAATAATTTACATATTTGTATTGACACCTATTTTTGACAAATTTTATTTATTTTGACAACTGTTTTTCTATGTTGTGCTATTTCTCTCTATTTATATTATAAAAAAGTAATATGACATATTGTTTCATTTTAAGAAAAAATCTCATAAGATATTCTCCATACTCAGAGCAAGTTTTTCTTTTGTATATATAGTTAGAATTATCCTAATTATATTATAATATAATGGATTAGAAATTAAAATCTGAATGCGGCGTAACTGAATGTGAAACTTCTTTTTCTTATACTTTGCATGGATGAAATGATTTTTTAATCTCCTCTTTCCTTAGACTTTCTTTATGTGGAATGATTCTTTCAATTTGATGAGTACGTCAATGATTTTCTCTATCTGTTGATAGGGACGCAAATGAGAATTGTTCGTATTTCAAATGGGGACTATTACCGTTACATATAACCAACATTAAATTAGTTATTATAGTTAGATGATTTCTAATTTAGCCCTTTCATAAAATTAGAAATCTCACTTAGGTATCCTTACTTTATATTAATGATAAATACACTCATAAGGCATAAACTTAATTTCACATTCGATCGCATTATTTTGCTTATATTTGTGGAATTGGGCCTAGAATTTTGAGACACAATTAAGTGTGCCTCAATGTTAGGTACAAAAGAAGGAATATATATATATATATATATATATATATATATATTATATAATATAATATATAAAGAGAATGATTATTTTATAATTATTAATTCTAAAAGCCTATATATATTTACATTGTAAACGAGTTGTAGGCGTGATGAAACTAAAACCTAGAACATACATAGAGTTAGAATTTGTACTTATAACTCTATTAAAGCGATTATCCAAAAGTAGGACGTAAGACATTATTAGTCAGAAATTAGGTAAAATTCTTGTGTCGTTATTCTGTTTATTCTTTGCTTTTACGTTATTATTTTACATCCATTACTATTATTATATTTCCGTTTTTCATTTTTTGGGTGATAGTTTTTCATTACAATATTAAATATAACATTTGCATAATTATTTATTATAGTAGTAACCTATAAATTCCAACCTAAATCAAACTTGAGGATTCTGAATCATATACCATCCTCTGATCTCATAATTAGAGGATGAATTGAATTAAATTAAATTAGGGATATTTAATTAGAATTGTATGGATGTTGTGTCATACCAAAATGTATTACAGTGAAAGACGTTTATTTGACATCTTATTTTTTTTTATACTTATAATATTATCTATATATAATATGTAAGAGGTTTATATGACATAACTAAAATAAGAGATCGGTATTGAAGAAACAAGACAAAGTAGAAAGAAAAAAACATTCGTTACTTTTTCATGGAGTTATAATTCTAATTCTAATTTTTAAATTTCTTTGTTGATAAAAATAAACATTAATGCCCGTTTTGAATTATTCCTTATTAAAATATAGTTTAGGTGTCATTTCGATTTTCCTCCATTTAGTTGCCAAACCTAAAGTCTAGCTTAGCTTTTCCCTTTATTCTCCAGTTCTTAACTTGTAGCTGCAATAACACTAAAGTAAATGCTAAAACTAGGATTCTATTTAATTTTTACTTTTAATTAAAATGTTTTCATAAATAAAAGTCTTCATACATATTAAAAACAATATTTTCTAAATCGGGCCACGACTATTCATAATATGTCCCAATTTAGATCAAAATATTTTTAGTAAGAATCGAGTTGAGATAAAGATATAGTACGAACAAAAGAAAAATTAAACAAAAATAATTGTTATAACACAAAAAAGAAAGGTTTAGATGTGATGGAAAAATAAGAGGTAACAATCTTTCTTTATAAAAAAAACTCTAACAAGAGAATTTAAGATTATTTATTTATTAATGCTCTCTCTCTTTAGAAAGACTTAAGCCTGTTTGAAATGAAAAACCATTACATGGATCAACTAAAGAAACTTGAGAAAGAAGAGAAATATAATTTCAAAATGATTAAATGGCAAAGCTACTAAGCAACTTGAACATCTGCCCTGAGCTTTTGGCTGCGCCCGGGCTGCCCCAAACCTACAATATATTTTTATCATTAATATTTGGAAATTTTGTTCATTTAATAACTTAATTTGTTTGAATTTCAAATTCGACCATTCTAGGTAATTTAAAAATCTACAATTTTGTATTAATTTTTTTTAATCTTTTAATTTTTTCTATAATTAAATGTTAACTAAGTTCTCAGAATTTCACTGGTTAAATTAAAAAATTAACTAAATTTTATAAATCCATTAGGAATAAAAAAAAATAATAAGGTCTACTACACATATAGTTAAAACAACAATTACATATGTTTTCATAGAAAATAAAACTTTATCCATGTGTACTAGATTTAAATAAAAAAATAAAAAAATAAAAAAGGGATTTGAACTAATTAAAATTTGATATATATGAATCTTAAGATGTGTTTGAGTTTAATTAGTGGAGTGTGATGTTAAATAAAATAAAGCAGATTTATAGTTGATGGATCAATTTGTAAATATTTTAAAATTTGAAAGTATATTAAGAACTTCTCTCTTTTGTGTTGAATGAAACTGCTGTATAAAAATATAAAATAATCACTTATCAATAAAACAAAACAACCATAAAATAATAAAAAAAAATAAAAAAAATCTATACATATATAATAATAATAATGGTTAATAAAATAATTTAATTGTGGGATTCACCTAAGAAAAAATGAAATCGTTTCTTCTCAATTACTGTATTTTCTTAGATGCAGGTTAGAGTTTCGTACCAAAAAAGTAGACATTCAATGAACGTTGAAAGTGGATAAAGATGCAAATTCTCTAAGACTTTTTTCGGATTGGAGTTTTTCAAAATACATAGAGAGAAAAAAATAATGATTAGTGATGATTTTGAGGAGGTGATTATTATTTTTAGTAAAAAGATTTAAAAGGTATTGGTATATATAAATAAAATAATAAATAAAAATTTAAAATAAAATGTATTTTGATATTTTAATTAATGAAATGAGTGATGTGATCGTTTGAAAAGTGGTGATTTATTGGAAAATTGATTTGGGTTGAGTATTTTAAAAATGCCAAAAGAACAAGCTTTAACAAAAGGTAATCCCTTGTCCGACTACGTCTGCCTGTCTGCCTGAAAGATGTACGGGAATCATAGAAACTGCAAGGCAAGAGATGTATGGGAAAGAGATGGGATCGAAGTTAATCCAGTGGAACATTTTCCGTTAATCTTTTTCCCCTAATATGAGTCCCCAAGGCAAGAGAACTGTGGAAGCAACTACATCGCAACCATCCCGGCGCACAGGGGCGGAGCCAAGTACAAGCTGGCTCGGGCTGTAGCCCGGGTAGCCTTAAACATCCTGTATGCATTTCATCAATAACGACGGTAAATTACCGTCGTTATTAGTTATTTTCCGTCGCTAAAAGGCATTGGTGACAACAAACTATAAAACTAGTCCGGATAGATTTTTTTATTAAAAATTTAGCCCGGGTAGGTTTCAAATCCTGGCTCCGCCCCTGCCGGCGCTGACGCAAAAGATCGCCTACATCATCAATCTCAAAGAAAAGCCCACCAGTATCTCCGGAGACCGGATTCAGCCCGTCTATAAGATTGATATGATTATATCTCCATGGTGTAAGCTTAATCTCATGCATTTATAAACGTATGTTAAGGGTCAGGTGTTGGGAGTATCATCAACTTCCTTCAATCGTCTGTGTTAATCACCAATACAATCAAACAAAGCTCGTCGCCTTCGATACAAGGTTAAAGGTAATTGAATCAACCTCTTACATGTCGATTTACTGTCTTAACATATTGTAGTTGTTTCAGAGACTGTATTTTCATTCAAGAATCTGCGTATCCTTTTCCCATTATCTGCATCTACTCCCCGTTTCTGTCATTCTCTATCATTTAGAATAATATTTATTGATTGATTGAGCAGGGAAATATTGTTGTTTGTGATAAATTCTTATAGTGTCATAAATATTTGATTTTTTCAATATGTATTTGGAGATGCATATGAAATGGTATACTTTGATGTTTGATACTTATATTATGTTATGTTTGATGAAAAGTTATATGATCTGTTGTTTTGGAAATCCTAAGAATGAAATTGGTTGTATGCAGAGATATATTATTTGATACTTATATTAGGTTATGTTTGATGAAAAGTTATATGATCTATTGTTTTGGAAATCCTTTTTATATATGGATGAAATTAGTTGTATGCATGGATATGTGGTTTACATTGTGTTAGACGTGGTGGAAGAAAGGGGATAGGGAAATTTGATGAAATGACCCTAATAAGGGGTCTAATTCCAAAAAAGGCTCACGTTTGATAAACTTTGCAAAAGGGTAATTTTGCCCTGCGAAATGTCCATCTTACCCCTATAATTGCACTTATTCGAATTACACTTACGCGTATTACACTTACGCGAATTACACTTACATGTATTACACTTACGCGTATTACACTTACGCGAATTACACTTACGCGTAATATGTAATATGCGTCTTTCATACTATATAAAGCGCCTAATTTTGACCCTCATTTTAAATCTCTAATTTTTAGGGTTCTGACTCTTTTTCAAACTCTATCCCATCTGATCACGCTGCTCCGCTAAGGTAAGACATTCTCGTCTCAATGCATTCTTATGTATTCTAGGGTTTTGAATAGTATCCAAGTGATATTATGTTGGATGAGGATTGAGGGTTTTAAGGAAATATTACAAGTTTATTTATGTAAATGACAATCAATAACACATGGGTTTGTACTTCATTGATCTATGGAAGCAGAAGTTAAGCATTTCGACGGATATGGAAATTGAAGAGGAGAATCCGACGGAGCTTATCAATCTCAACATCGGTAGAGGATTCGCTAGCGTAGGCAGATTGATGGATGGAGTAGGCAGAAAGTCAGATTGGACGATGAACCATGAATTCAATGCTCATTTATATTAAAAACCACGCTCTTTCATTTTGTCTGCCATCTTCCATTGATGATGAACCTATTCCTATTTTGATCTTCTAGAAGGGCATTCCGTATATTTTCTACCAAATTTTCCTTTTGCTGCAATGAAGTAAATAGCCTAACATATGGATTAATTACTATGGTACACATTTTCCATTTATTGGTTTTTTGAAATAAACATAATTTTCATTTTGTTTGAACATTATTTTCCATTATTGCAGGAGATTCTTGATGGAATTGAGTTTGCTAGGGGTGACTCCAAATTAACCTGGGGTTCCATAACCTTTTGACTTAAAATATGTTGCTATTGGGAATGAAGACTGTTGGAAGAAGTATTACCGTGGTAAGGCCTTTGTTACTACTCAATGATATTTTTTATTGAAAAAATCCATATTTTATTAATAGTAATAAAATATGTTAGTATTTAATGATTTGCGAATGTGAAACTATCAAATGACAAAATTCTGAAATGAAATGCATAATCTATTTGAAATTACGAAAACCTATGCTTTTTCAGGGAATTACCTCTAGTTCTATTCTGCCATAAAACAAGCCTATCCAGACATCCAGATAATCACAATCTGTGACGGTTCTTCTCAACCATTGGATCATCCAACTGATTTTTATGATTTTCATGTAAGATAAGTAATTTTGTATAGATCAGAATTTGAACTGAATATTTTTACAATCTTCCTTCCTGTTATTAAATTTTTTTTTGTTAATAGATTGATTTTCTCAACAGATTTATAGCAATGCAGATGATGTCTTCTCTAAGACCCATAAGTTTGATCAAATATCATGAAATGGCCCAAAGGTACACGCTAAATCTTGTCTTATATTTACTTAATTTCATAAATATACATTAACAAAAAGATAACTGTTGCAAAAACATTTAGATGGTTCTGAGGCCGGCTCTATTATTTCAGGCTTTCGTTAGTGAATACGCTGTGACAGGAAAAGATGCTGGTCAAGGAAGCCTTCTAGCAGCATTAGCTGAAGCTGGATTCCTCATTGGTGTAGAAAAGAACACTTTTTTTTATATGATTCTGAAACAAGATCATTAAAATCTTGCCTATAGATGATAATACTTGGTTATATGTAAATATAGTTTTTTTCCACTAATATGCAAAAAATAAACAAGGAGGCAATTATATATCTTCTTTGCTTTGTGGAGGATGTATAACTGTGATCACTACAAAGTAGTTAATTAATTAAATATATGTTTGACTTCTTTGTTATTGATTGTGCCTCTTGGACTGCCTCTTGGACTGCACTGCACAAATGCATGTTTATTTTATTCTATGGCTACTGTCTATGTTTGAATTTGAGAAAAATATCTCATAGTCAAAATTAATCTGGTTTCTTTTAGTACTTCCACTTAAAAGGCAAAAATATGTAGAAATGATCTCAAACCAGTCATTCTGGGAAATATAAAGGCAAACAAGAAAATAGAATTAATCCACAAGCTTAAAGAAAAGATATCACTGTCATAGTAACATTTTTAACAAAAGATCACAAACCAAAAGGCAAAAAAGAATCTAATGCTGGCATTACATACCAATTAAATAATCCAATCAAAATCTAATAGTGAAGAAAGCTGACCTGCAAAGTGAAGGCTATGTCTTCAAACTTTAAACTGCTGAACTTCTTTAGTAAGGATATCAACTCCAATGGTAGCCTTATACTGATTGCTAAACTTACGATTCACATACTTACAGAGTCGAAGCAATAAATACAAAAATGGATAAAGAAATACATCCAAGAACTTCAACAAAAGAAATCATCATCAGAATGTAGGGCTCCACATGATTCTTATTGATTCAACAATGATGTCTTCCCGACCTACCATAAGAAGATGAAAGATATATCTATGTCAGCAAATCAAAACCTCGAACCTTAATATACAAACAAAATCAAAAGTTAAAATTCTACAGACGGGCATGTTTTGACCAAATTCAGAAAGTAAATGTTTCAGATCTACGAGCAGCCAACATGATATCTCAAGTAAATGATTATAATGGTTGAAATTGTAGGTGTTTTTAGGTCTTACCTGTTGTCGCTGAGAATTATAACCTTGAGAAGCATACGCCACTACCACCACTACCGATTTCTGCATCTTGTTTGAAACCACCATTCCTACCACATATTTCATTTCTCTTTCTATTCCTTGTAGAATCGCAGTCGCAGAGATTCTTCAATCGTCTTCTTTCGTAGTCTATTGTAAATCGATATGAAACCCTAGTCGTCTTCTTTCGTAGTTTATTCAATCGTATATGCGAGAATTGTGTAAAATATATGAAAACGAAATATGATAACTTCTAAAACATCAAATGCGAGAAATACCAAATTCGAGAAATACCAAATGCGAGAAATATCAAATGCGAGAAATACCAAATGCGAGAAATATACCATTCACGCATTTTCATCTAAAACTTGTTAATCAACTCACGCATTTTAGATGAAAATGCGTGAATGGCATTTCTCGTAAATGAGCGGTAAATCAGGCGCGCGAGGGGTATTTCAGACTTTTCGTAGGGTAAAAAGGCCCATTTTGCAAACATTAGCGGGCGTGGGCCTTTTTTGAAATTAAGGCACTTATGAGGGCCATTTCATCAAATTTCCCGAAGAAAGTGGTTAGTGTCAAAGGGTATCTTTTATAGTAAACCCATAAGCCAGGGTATTACCCAACTGGAATTTCAACGTAGCAAGCGATCAATTCTTCAACGTGCTGAAAGGAAACTTCCTGGTCTTAGAGTTCTAACTCTTACTAGGTCAACTAGGGTTGTGTAGTCATTTGTTGTTTCAACTTCTTGATTGATTAGATTAAATTGAAATTGGAATGCTATATGAAATACTAAATTGGTTTACTAATCCAAGATTATACTTACAAGTATTTTGAGGTCATATTGGTTAACCAAGCTCATGCTGCTATCCGCAATGATCCTAGAATCAACTGGATTTGTAACTGTCCATAAACATAGAGAGCTTATGGGACTTACATCTTATAGAAAGAAGAATAGAGGTCTGAGGGGTGGAGGACTCTTGAACCATAAGACACGACTTTCTCTCCGTCAATACCGTTGATTAATACCGTTGATTGTTGTCTGTTTTTTTTTGTTAATTAAAGATTTTTAGAGGAGCATGTGGTGATAGAATCGTCCTCCTACTCCTTGAAGAAGTCGACTAAGATGGTGGCAGAGGCGGAGGCGGAAGCAGAAATTGTTGACAAGAGAACCGACAGAAGAATATGAAGACAATTAGGCAGTGGAAGAAGTTGGTTGTCATTGGTCACCCCAAATTTAGTGTAAATTTTGGATTTTTGTATGTTTGTTTGATATCATATCTCTAGGAAGAAGAGTTGCTAGCCTTATGATGCAGATTCCATCTGAACTTTAAAGAAATCGACTGAGATGGTGATGGAGGAGGCGGTAGAGGAGTAAGGAAGACAATTAGGTTAGTGGGAGGAAGTTGGTTGGTATTGGCCACACCAAATTTAGTGTTGCAGATGCAGGAGGAGTAGGTGGGGATATATTTTTAGATATTGGATTCAATTATTAAATATTTTCTTAAAATTTAATGTGCTTGTCGAGAATCAATATGCTGCATTTCTCTACAGTTTTGACATGATCTTCAACCTTGGATTGCGAGATTCGAGGCCTAAGAAGATTGTAGAGGTCGTTTTTTTTAATTCTAAGAAGTTCATATATATTTAGTAGATATGTGTAAGTGCAAAACTCCAAATCCATGTGGAGGGGAGATCATATAGGAATTTGCTTCCTCTCTAAAGGAATGGGAAGAAATGTTGTCTTATGTTTGTTGAACTATTTGTCTGGTCTAAGGAGAAAATTGTGTACCCTCCTCGGGGAACTCTGGATGAGTAAAAAATGAGGCAACTCAAAAATCATTATATTTAGATTTTCCTCGTGACAACAAAATTCTAGCATTTTGATGTCATTTCTAATTTAATGTCTATTTAAGTTTATATTTTTTTAACAATAAATTGGTCTACATTTTTGTATGGATGTGTTTTTTTTTTTATTTATATCATGGCTTTCTTTTTTTTTATTTTATGAAAAATATTTGATAGTATATTTTTCTTTTTCTTTTTATGGTTTATAATGACTTCCATATTTGTTATATATATAAATTCTTTGACAGTTGTTGTTTATCTGATTAGTGATATTATAATAATTATTTTTTAAACAATTTTCTGCCCAACGAAAACACAGACATGTTATAAAAAAATTAATTTATTTTATTGCAGACAATTAATTTTTTTTTTTGTCAATTAATATTAATATTTTAAAATTATTAATTATTTATATATATTTAACAAATTTATAAAATATATAAATAGGTAATATATATTAAACTAATAAAACAAAAAAATATTTAATATATATTTTGATATGTTTTATATAATTGATGTATATTTTTTATACAAAATATTATAATATTAAATTATTATTTGTGTTTCCTTTGGTAGTGTCTACAATTTTTTGGTTTATAATGACCTTCCATATTTGTTATAGAAATTCATTAACAGTTGTTTGTGTGTTATTATAATAATTATTTTTCAAATAATTTTCTACCAAACAAAAACATGTTATACAAAAATTTATTTATTTTATTGCAGACAAATACCATATATTTGGTTTAAGTTTTTCAGATAAACAAAAATTAAAATCAAAGTCATCAAATAAATCAACAAACTTAAAATATTTCATGCATTTAAAAATATATGTTAATTATAAACTAAAATCAATTCAAAATTAAATTTAAATAATATTATTTTATTTATAATATTTATTCATAAATAATATTTATTATTTGTACGAGAACCCGTCTAAATTTAATTTTAATTTGTTTAAAATTTATAAATTAATTTAAAAATTATAATCTTAATTAGTAATTCTAAAATATCTTTTTAAACTTTAATATAAATTATTGGTATTTATAAGAACGTTATTTTTTATTATCTAATTATTTAATTTAATATATTTAATTAATCTAGATAAACTTTAACATATTTAATTAATCTTTGCAACACAAGAATCTATGCTAGCATATATAATAATGATTAATTTCAAAGTGTTTGGATTGTCAGGTCGAAAGTTGTGGTTAATTTGGATATATATATATAAAAGTAAATTGATACTTGAGTCGGATTATGGGTTGACCGTTCATAAACTTACAACAGTTAAATAAAATTAAAAATATTATATGTATGATTTGAACTTGCAACCTAACAAAACAAATACAACCATTTAACCAATTAGGCTAATAAAACTTTATATTTTAAATTCAATACCAAATTTGATTAACGTGAGTCATTCTTAACAATACAAATTTAATTTTTTTAACTACATAATCTCTCTCTATATATAATAATGCTTAATTTCAAAGTGTCCGATTACCGGATCGAGATCTGTGGTTAATTTGGATATATATGTGAAAGTAAATAGATACTTGAGTTGAATTGTGGGTTAACCCGTTGATAAACTTAAAACAGTTAAAAATAAAAATAAAAATAAAAATGTTATATATATGTTTCTAACTTGCAACCTAACAAAACAAACACAACCATTTAACCAATTAGGTAATAAGACTTTATATTTTAAATTCATCACCAAATTTGATAAACGTGGGATATTCTTAACAATACAAATTCAACTTTTTAACTACATAATATATATATATATATAATGCTTAATTTTAAAGTGTTTAGATTGTCGGGTCGAGAGTTGTGATTAATTTGGATATATATATGTGAGAGTAAATGAATACTTGAGTCGGATTGTGGGTTGACCCACCCATAAACATAAAAAGATTAAACTTAAAATTAAAATGATATATGTATGTTTCGAACTTGCAACCTAACATATGCGAGAAGATTAATTGTTTGACTGAAGTGAAAGTTAAGGTCACGAGATAATAAATCTGATTTAAATTGGTAGATAAATGTAGAATGAAATGGTTGATCAGTCTGAGTGTTTTAAGGTCGTGGGATGAGAGGTCAATTGAGCAATAAAATGCTAAAGTGAGGAAAAAAAGAGATTGATAATGTTTGAGATATATATTTGGTTTGAGCAAAACGGTTAACGAGGTAAATCTTCAATCTTATACAACTAATACTAAAGAAGAGAAACATGTTTTAATTTTTCCAATGGTTGAAATTGAGCTTAATACTCTTGAACGAGATCCCGCAATTCAGATTCCTATATGGAAACATTCAATAAATCAACAAGATGAAATAAGTCGATCTTATATTAGAATGGGTTCGTATCAACCTAAGTTGGATGAGTATCCAAGAACTAAGTTTGGATCACAAATCCAGGATCGTAGATTTCAATACTCGTGGTTTGAAAAGTTTCCTTGATTAGAGTATTCTTCGTCAAAGGATTTAATATTTTGTTTTCCTGGCTTTCTTTTCCAAAAGAAATCACCTATTAATCCTTCATTCACTATTGCTGGATTTAATAACTGGAAAATGTTTAACGATGGAGTTAAATGTCCACTTTTAATTCACTTGGGAGGTCATACTTTCTCACATACTAATTTAGTGAAATGTGTTGAAGATTTGATGAAAGTAAGTGGACATATTGACAACATAATCAGATAAATCAATTACGACTTAAAATGACAATTGATAGTATTCGATGGCTTAGTTTACAAGCTTGTGAATTTAGAGGTCAGGATGAATCTTCATCTTTTAAAAATCGTGGTAATTTTATAGAGATGATAAAACTTATGGGTTGATTGAATGTTAATATTGGTGATATAGTATTAGAAAAAGCTCAAAAAATGCAACATATACTTCACCAACTATTCATAAAGATATTTTGCATATTTTTGCAAATAAATTAAAAAAAATCCATGAAGAAATTGGATATGTGAAGTTCTATATTTTAGTTGGTGGAGCTAAAGATATTTCAAATAAAGAGCAGATGTCAATTATTTTGAGATTTGTTGATTGTTTGGGCATCTTACTAGAGCGTTTCTTTGATATTGTTAATGTTCCAAATACTACGACTTTAACATTAAAGAAGAGCATATTAGATGTTCTTTCTCGACATAATTTGAATGTGACCAATATGAAAGGGAAGGGGTACGACGGTGCTAGTAACATGTCTGGTGCTTGGAATGGACTTCAAGCTCTATTTCTCCGAGAGTGTCCATATGCATATTATATATATTGCTTTGCTCATAGGTTCCAATTAGCATTAGTTGGAGCTTCTACAAAAGAGATTTCTGTTTGGCTATTTTTTTCAAAACTATCCACCATTATTAATCTTATTAGTTGTTCCTTCAAATGGCATTCTGAGTTACATTCTGTTCAAACTATTGAAATTGATCGTATGATTACTTCGGGTGAACGTGATACTGGTAAATGAATGAATTAAATTGGTAATTTACATCGTAGTGGATCAACTCGACGGAGCTCTCATTTTGAATTTATTTGCAGTTTAATTGATATGTTTGGTGCAACTATTTATGTTCTACTGCCACTACAGAAAAATCATTTTTAGTAATGAAACATGTAAAAACTATTCAACAGAATAAGATGGAAGAAGAGTTTTTAGCAGATACTATGATAATTTATATTGAACGAGAGATTGTTGACGATATTGATTCGGATTCTATAATAGATGAATTTTATTCTACAAAAAATAAAAGGTTGCAACTTAAATAATATGTAAAAGTTGCTTAAATTTTATAGATTTTTAATAATACGAGATACAATTTTTTATATATAAATTTGTTATTAAATCGGTTATTTTGTTCATTTTTTAGATCTTATATATTAATTTTATTTTAGTAGGGGTATTCGTGGATAAGTTTAATTATTAAAAAATAATCAGCCCAGTGAAAAAAAATTCTTGGATTCGCCCTTAATTGGGACAGATCCATGATTTAAAGTTAGGGTGGGCTAGAATTTAATGTAATAAATTAAATATATATATATATATTTAACATATTATAATTTTTAAATAAGTTGAATAACAAAATCATTATTCATTTGATTGCAAAGTTCCATTTCACCTCCTTCATTGTTGAAAATGCTCGCTCAACAATAGTGGTAAAAACATGTAATGTTAAAACAAGATAAATCAATTTAGTCAACTAACATAAAATTTTGATCACCCACTCTCGATCAATTATTGACACAACTCAACAAGTGTAAAAACATTCAAATCTGACATCACATCAAGTTTATAATGTACCAAATCATATTTCAAAGTTAATATTTAAAATTGTAAAATATTCAAGGTAAAATTTCGTTGCAAGTTTGCAAATATCATTTGGGTCTAAATATTTACTAAAAGATGAATTTTGGATTGTAGAGACCGTAGATATAGATGGAGAACCTTTACTAGTTTGGCGATCTATCTTCTTAAAGAATGAAGTTATCAATGTCTTTCTTTTCTTTGCAGAGCATATTAATGTTCTATTTTTTTTATATACATAATTTTCAAGATTAAGTATTTTATCAAACAATTGAATATAAGGTTGAAAAATTCTACATTATCAAACATACATAAAATCAGTTATAAATATCATATATGTAATTAAAATAAATATTATACCAATTAAGAATATAAAAATTATGAAGAGAATTAAAAGAATACAATTAAAGAGAAAGAGATTTTACCTATTTAGAACATGAAATTTATAAAGAGAATTAAAAGAATACAATTAAAGAGAAAGAGATTTTACCTATTTAGGAATTAAAAAAATAAATATGAGAATTTTTAGAAAAATAATTAGAGAATAGAGAATTAGAAGAACAAAAACAAAAATATTGTAAAACTAGGAAAAATTTAGGATATATAAATTAACCATAAACATCTCATTTAGAAATTATAATCTCGGCTAGATTTAGGATATATAAAATAAAGTAGTCATCTAATCTATCTCCAATGATCTGGAATTAAACAACCTAAACAAAACAGAAATCGAACAAAACAATAATGAATTTAAACAATATAGATTCCGAATTCAATCTTAGTTTCTCTAATTCTACGATTTGTTGTTTTCAAAAATATTAAAAAAAAAGATATACTGCAGAATTTTGATTTACAAAGAATTATATATGAGACTTGTATATTTAAAATTACCCGTAGAAAGAAGTGTGTGCTGTGTTTTATAAATAAAAGCCGAGAAATCTGAGAAACCCTTAGTGTAGAAATTTCTAAGTACAAAATTTATTATCTCTCTATAACCTTCATATCTTTTCCTCCATTTTTTTTTTGTTATACTCAACTACCTTTCTGACCTTATTTGATCATTTTTGGATTTATTTGGTTTGTCTTTATTTATTTGATCTTGACATTTTTTTTATTTAAAGTTTGTAATTTTTAAATATTCACTCATCCATACTAATAGTTAAAAAATAAAATATGTAGTTAAATATTTTATTGTTAATAAAATTACAAATATCCATAACATCTCAATTATTTCTAAACATCATAATATATTTTCATTACAAATTATTATTATTATTATTATTTCTCTTAATCAAAGTTGACAAATTAACATATTAACTACAAATGCAATTTCCATCAAATCACCTTTTATTAAAAAAAAATCCGCATTTAATAATACAAGTTAAGTTACTTTACACACTGCCTGAGTCTTTATAGACGACATGTCTTCAGATTCCAATATCAATGTAATTGTATAAACATACACAAAAAAAAAAAAAAAAAAAAAAAAATTATAATTATTGAAAATATCATTAATATATATATATATAACTAAAGATTATAAATAATTAACTATTTTAAAATAACATATCATAATAATAATAAACAGAAAGTCAAAGTTAGTGAAACATTCTTTATATATATATATTTCCATTTTCATTTCAAGCCAAACTTATGTCTTCTCCTTTTATTCTCAAATGATCAAACCCCTCTATCTTCTTCTTCTATTTTTTAAACGGTCAAATATCTCTCTTCTCTTCTCTTCTCTTCTCTTCTCTTCTCTTCTCTTCTCTTCTCTTCTCTTCTCTTCTTCAGAGTATTTATTATTTGGATTCTACTATTAAAGGACGATTTGTTCATTATTTTACTATTTCAAATTTTAAATCTGTTAAATTTAAAGATCATTATAATTAGTGTATCATATTATTAAACTTTTAATATTGGTGAGAAACATATTTTAAATATTTAATTTTATTTGTAATTTTAAATGAGATGTTTGTGGTTGAATGATTATCTTTAAATTATGTGATTATATTTATATTTCTTATTCTTAATTAATGTTGTAATAATATATGTGTATTTTGTGAAATATGAATTTGTAGAAATTTAAGAGAGAAAATATATAGATAATTTTATTGCTTGTGTCTTGCTTGTATTTCTTACATAAAAAGTTTAGTGTTCAAATAATGAAAATTATATTTGTAGGAAAGGAAATTATTTAAATAGTGAATAAAATAAAATCACATGAATTGTAATTGATTTGTCAATCAGTAACAGATCTTAAATCAATTAGCGAATCAATTAGTCTAATTGATTTGCTACTGATTAATATTTCATTCCCGGTCAATTAGCAAATCAATTGGTCCAATTAATTTGCTATTGACTTTTGGTATTTTTTATCAAGGAAGATTGAGATATAATTTTACACTTTCACTTAAGTTGGGTAATAGATGTTGAGATTTCCCAACTTTTCACATATTTCAATAAATTAACTTGGGAAAAGCTTTGATGGGAATGTAGCCACTTAAGAAGAAGAGCCTTAGATAGATATGAGAACGGAGAGAATGTTACCGAGGAGATAAAAAAGTTGATAACTTCTTTCAATTTGACTAATTCTAATCTATGATTCACTTAGTTAGAGAGTGACTCTTGCCTCTTTTCTCTTTCTCTTGATCTTGCTCTTGGCTCTTGGTAAATGGTACTTGGCACTTACCTCTTGGCACTAGGCTCTTGGCACTTGGATCGTGACTCTTGGAACTTGACTCTTAACTCTTGGCTCTTGAATCTTGAAGTGAAAAATGATAAGTTTTGGACAAATGAAATGTTGGAAGAAATCTGTCAAGACACGAAGACGATGCTCGATACAGATTCGACTGAAGTATAGTTTCGAAACGAAGAAACTTCTAAAATAAGAGAAAAATAAAACGCACTGGGATTTGTGATAAATAATTTTAGAAAAATATGATATTATAGAATCATTTGAGTTCTCCTCCAATGCTATTTACACAATTGGAGGAGGCAGGGGAAAATGATGAATCGGTTTCTTCAGATGGAAAAACCTGTTTTAATACCATGTAGAGGATTTTATTGCGTGTGTCTTGCTTGAGTTTTTTACATAAAAAGTCTAGTGCTTAAATAATAAAAATTACATTTGCAGAAAAGGAAATTATTTAAATAGTGAATCAAATAAAATCATATAATTTTAATTGATTTGTCAATCAACATCAATTTTCAATCAATTATTAAATCAATTAGTCTAATTGATTTTCTATTGATTAATATTTCATTCTCGGTCAATTAACAAATCAATTAGTCCAATTGATTTGCTACTGAATTTTGGTATTTCCTTCTAAGGAAGATTGTTTGAGACAATTCCCTCATCTAGCTTAGCAGCAACAAAATGTGGATATTTCAGCCTCCTTGAGAGAACCCGGATTTGAGCCCGTCAGGCATAAAATTTTGCGTGTTTATGGGTTATGCGCTTAACCTCCTTCTGGCCACATTTTTTTTATGTTTAAAATATTATTTAAATATAATTTTAATTTAATTTTCGATTTCGAGCTCGAATATCTCGAATTGTAATCGAACCGAGTTCGAGTATAAATTTTGGTACTCGATCGAGTTCGAATATTTACAATGCAATTCTAGTCAAGTTCGAGTAGTATGATATTCAACTCGACTCGTTTACACTCCTAGGAGATTAGGGATTATCTCAAACATAATATAATACATATTTCACAAACTACACATATGATATCACAACATTAATTAAGAATAAGAAATATAAGTATAATCACATAATTTAAATATAATCATTCTACCACAAATATCTTATTTAGAAATTACAAATGAAATTAAATATTTAAAACATATTCATCACAAATATTAAAAGTTTGATAATATGATACACTAATCCTATAGTAATTTTTAAATTTTATAAGATTCGAAATTTAAAATAAGAAGGTAATGAACAAATTGCTCCATTAATAGTAGAATCCAAATAATAAATACTCTGAGGTCTTTAGATGGATAAAGAAAATGAAAGATGGAGAGAATATAAGAGAGAGGATTGACCATTTAAAAATAGAAGAAGAAGATATAGTGGTTTGGTCATTTGAGAATAGAAGGAGAAGACACATAAGTTTGGCTTGGGAATGGAAAGAGGAGAAATTGAGAATGAAAAGAGAATACTTAAGATGAGTTTGGATGTTTACAAATGAAAAGAGGAGAGAAATATAGGGTTTGAGAATGAAAAATGGTGAACGAGATGCAACGATATTAGGTTTGATTTGTTATATATTTATATATATATTTATATATATTATATTATATTATATTATATATATAATATTATATTATATAATATAATATAATATTTTATTATATAAAATATATTATATAATATATTATAATATATAATATAATATATATAATATAATATTATAATATATAATATATAATATAATATTATAATATATAATATATAATATAATATTATAATATATAATATATAATATTATATTATAATATATAATATTATAATATATAATATATAATATATAATATATAATATAATATTGCACTATATATATTATAAAATAATTAGAGCAAAAGTAAAAAAGAAATTGAAATTATTTATTCAAGTGCTTCAATAGAAAAGAAATGATGAAAAATTCTTCTTTAACTTTGATTTTCATATTTTTTATTATGTTGTCAGGTTAATCTCTCACTCCAAAAATTATTAATTTTTTTTTTAATGATATTCTTAATAATTTTAAATATTTATAATTTTTTTCATGTATATTAATGTATTTTAGGTATGATTACATTGATATTGGCATCTGACGATGGATTAAGAGCAATAAAAACAAGTCAGATAGTGTGTCAATTAACTTGTCCTTTTAAGTGTGGATTTAATTTGTCAGAATGTATTGATGGACATTGCAGTTGTGGTTAATATGTTTAATTGTCTAGTTTGATTAAGGGACAAAAATAAATAATCATAATAAAAAGATATTATGATCTATAGAAATAATTGAGATTTTATATAATAATAAAATAAAATATTTAATCACATATTTTATTTTTTTAATTATTAGTTTGGATGGATGAATATTAAAAAAAATACACATTAATAATAAAAAATATATAATCAAACAAATAAGAAAAACAAAAAAATCTAAAAAATTTAAACACCATCAAAGAATGTCGAGAAAGTGTTTGAGTTAAAAAAAAATTGGAAGGGAAAAGATTTAAAGGTTCTAGACAAAGAATTTACTTTTGCACTTACAAATTTTTACACTAAGGATTTCTCATCTTTGTAACTTTTGTTTTTTTATGATAGAAAATGAAATCCAAACTGATCTTAAGGTCGGTTGGTTATTGATGTGACGGGTGGATGAGTTAGACATCGGTTCGGGTTTGGGTTTGGGTCACGTAATATGACTTAGCCTTGTTTTTTTTAGAGTTTTTAAATAATTTATACAAAATCAATTTTCCCACCAATTACGTCATTCATTTCATAATTTCATTAACCAAAATACTAAAATACCCTATATTTAAAATTATTATTTTTTATTTTATTTATATAAATTAATATCTTTTAAGTCTTTTTACCAAAAATAATCACCACTTCCTCAAAATCATTAATCATCATTATTTTTTTCCCTAACCCCAATCCGAACAAGGCCTTAATTTTTTCTATAATTAAATGTTAACCACATCTCTCTTTCAGAATTTCAATAGATTAAATTAAAAATTAACTAAATTTGATTAATACTTTTGGAATAAACAATAATTATATATATATATATATATATATATATATGAATCTTAAGTTGTGTTTGTGTTTAATTAATGTATTGTGATATAAAATAAAATAAAATGTAATTAAAATGGTTTATAGTTGATAGATAAATTTATAAAATTTTAGAATTTGAAAGTATATTAACAGCTTCTCTTTTTTGTTTTGAATTAAACTGGTATATATATAAATATATAAAATAATATCACTTAGTCAATAAAATAAACTAACATAAAATAATAAAATTAAATAAATAAGCAAAATTAAGATAATGCATGTTTCAAATCATAACAACTGGTGGACCCAAATCAAACATTTCTTGTTTTGCTTAATAAACTATCTAAATTTTCCAAATGAGATACCATCAACTATATTATCAATTTTTAATTCTATATGGATAATGGTCTATTTATCTCTTCTCGCCTCTGGTAATATTTATTAATAAGATATTCTAACAAATTATTAATATAAAAACACCTCTAATTGAAATGGACTTGAAATTTAACAAATAAATATTATTAAATTTATTAATATATACATAATTAAAAAAATTACAAACGGTGATTTTATTTAAATCAGTACATTAAAAAATATTTAATAGATCTTAACAAAATATGTATCCTTAAAATCCATAAGGTAAGGATATATAGATAATCATAGGCATTTGAAAAATTAACTCCTATTTAGCATTAAGATCAACACAGTATTTAAGATAATCCTATACAAATGACTAATGATTAATGTCACTTAATATGACATAAAAATGGGACATGAAAATTTTAATATTTTTTCATGGGAGTTACTAACAACTAACATTTAGGACGATCATATGTATATGTCGTAAGGTGCTATCCATAGATAGATTCTAGTGAAAGCTAATGAGCTTATCATAGAGCTTACCAACAAGTAATATTTAGGGGATCATATACAAATGATCGTGGTACGATCAACATATGAGTTTATCATGTTTAAGAGTTTTAGAGATGCACCTATTGAGAAATAGGATTTTGAGATACCTATCGAGAGATGGTGTTTTTCTTTAAGTATCTATCAAGAGATAAGGTTTGGATACATATTTGAGAGATATGGTTTGGATACTTATCGAGAAATAAGGGTTGAATACCTATCGAGAGATAGGATTTTGGTAAATATTGAGAGATGGGTTTGAATACATATTCGAGAGATAGGGTTTGCGGACACCTATCAAGAGATATAGTTTTGGTAACTATTCGAGAGATATGGTTTGGATACCTATCACGTGATAGATCATGTACGTATGATATTTGTGTTTTTCGACAAAAAAAGCTCAAATACCTATCGAGGGATTGGGTTTTGATACCTATCGAGAGATAGGGTTTTGGTACCTATTCGAGTGATAGGGTTTTAGTAGGATCATGTATGTATGATCTCTATACCTATCGACAAACAATGATTGGATACCTATTGAGGAATAGGAATGGATACCTATCGAGAGATAGGGTTTGAATATCTTAAAGCGCCTATAAACAAAAATTGGTCGATAATTCGACTCGATAATTTTTGCCTCATAACTTATCTTCCCCTCGAATCCCGAGTGAGGTGAGGAACCAAAATGATAGGCTAAACTAGAGTCTAACTTAATATCGATTTTATTAAGTTCCGTGGGTTACCTTCCTCTCAAACCTCGTAAAAAATGAGAGTATGACTTCCTTGTCTCGTATAAAATGAGGTGAGGAACTTAAATACGATTTAATGATATCGATTAACTAGCTTTAACTTTTATGAGTTGCCACCAAATTTTTTCTTTAAGAAATCGGGAAAAGAAAATATTGTGCATTCTCAAATGCGAATAAAAGAGATTCTGATCAAGGTTCAGGGTTTGGTTACACAAAAGAAAGGACTACAACATTATGTCTCTTATGCCCATCGAATGATGGTCTCTATTATAAACTCTTGACCATTTTATATAAAATATTTATTTTACACTTCGTTTATTCAATTCACCCTTGTAAATCTAAGGATAAATCCAAACATAATCATGCGACTAAATGTTTATATATATGTATATATGTTCCCAGGGCATGGTTCTAGGTTATTGTCAGGGTACGAGAAAATAAATAGGTAAAATTGAGATGAATACATGTAGATAAATGGGTGATCTCAATAGTACTAAAAAAGAAGGAGATAAATCAACGTTAGAAAAAATAAATGAATTTCAAATAAGGCTTTAAGCCATTATTATTTTATATTTTTGTTGTAAAATATATATTTAGCTATTTTAGATTTTTTTTAGATTTTTTTAAAAATTATTAAGAGATTACTAAGTGTAAATGAGCCAACTAAAATAAAATAATAAAACCAAACAAGACTAAATTAACGCTGTTGATCGGGTCAAACAAACTAGAAATACTTTTATGTGCGATAAAATTTAACAAGTGCGTGGACTAAGCTTGGATGATTCGAATCTCAATTGGAAAGAGAGGTATGTTGTTCAAGTCTTGTCAAGGCATATTTTTCTAATCGGATTTTGGGAGATATGAAAAGTAATATAGGCAAGGCTTGGTAATATATTAACATACAAGCATTGTTGTCATAGTGGAAATGAAGTTGAACATCCAATTAGATGATCTTGCCTTTGAATCCTATGGTGTGCCCTTCTTTTTTTAATTTTATTTTTGTGGCTTGGTTTCCTGTTCTTCAAACAAAACAAAAAACTAACACTCAAATCAGAAACATTCAGCCCTTCATCATCAATTTAGAAATGTGTTATAATCATTCAACATAACCCAACAATATAGAACAAAACATCAATGATCCAATCATCATAGTTAGAACTTTAAAACAAGTATATGCAGATTTGGGCGTTTTTAATATAAGGAGAAAGGAAGAGATTTAGTTTGATCAATAGCTTACAAATGATATTTAGAATCTGCTTAAATAGTTTAAAGATGAAGCTTCATTGAAATGTTTGGAGTGTGGTATTACAATATGAATGACAACTCACCATTGGATCTAACAGCTTTGAAATAACTCTATCATTCTTCTAGAATCCCTATGATCCTAGCCTAAAAGGTAGATATTCACCAAACCCCAACAAAAAAGAAAATCCATCAAGCTTTCCCTCAACAATGTCGGATCTCTCTCTAAAAATCCTCCCTGTTATCTCTCCCTCTAAAGCTTTTATATCTCGTCCCTCTATCCTCACCGAAAGGCCCATCGCTCAATTCCATTCATTTGATGACAAATTTCACAAATGGCCTCTTACCTCCAAATCTTCTCGGGGTAGATTTGTCACTTGTGCTTCTGGATTAAATGAGAGGCCGTTGGAATATTTCTCCTTAGATTCTCAAGAACACGTGATTTCTTTCGGAATTTAAAACGGTGGTCGCAAACAAAAATTCAGTTTTTGAAAAAATATTTTTTGAACGGGCTTAGCGTGTTCATCTCATTTCTTTTATTTAATTAAATCTTCATGAATCCCTCTTTCCTTGGACAAAGTCTTGCTTTTATTTTTTCTTCCATTAATCCACATACACCCTCCTTCGGTTCTTTTGACGGTTATATTTACCATAAGCTTTGCTAGATTATTCCTAATTTACTTGGTTAACCAGGTATTGACCTAGTTAATCAGTGATTTTATTTTTTTTAATGCAAAAGTAAATAAATACATTAATACTCAAAATATATATTTTTCTGCTTTATTTATTTTGTTTGGTTTTTTTTCATTTGTCAATTATTTATATCTTATATTTTAATTAAATTATATGTAATTTAATTATTATAGAATTTAGTAGATACGACAACATTTTTTAAATTAATTATTTATATTAATCTCGTGCAATAAGCCCGTATAAGAAATTTACAAAAAATAATTTTGTTGTCTTGAGGTTATTAATAATTATAAATTGGGGTTAGAAAATGAGTATCTACATGTACCTATTTCGATGGGTTGTACAACGTCCATTCCGTAAATCAAAGAGTAAGGATTTTCGTCCATCGAGGTTTGAGCGGTGTACGTTATCCCTATAAGGCGTGTGACAGTATCTCATGCCATTCCTTTGATAACATCATCATCCATTTGATATACTTTTATACCGTATAGGCTATTTCATATTCGGATAACATTATCGTCCATTTGGCTAGCCTTGACGACAGAAGTTGCTAGACAAGAAGTGGATTAGGTCCAATATTGATACCAACTTGATGGGGTGGACTTGCACGTAGTGTCTCAACCTTTTGGTGACTCATGCTATTGCCCAACATATTTTCTCAACTGAAGTGTAATTAAGTTCACATCTAGTCATCCTTTAACTAATATAGTACACAATCGTCTCGAGTTTGTTCTCATTTTCTTGAGCCAATAGGCTTCCCATGGATGTGTCTATTACAGTAAGGTATACTCTAGGCGGCATGAGTATGGGAGAGGATTTGAATAAACCTTGATTTTGTCGAATGCTTGTTGACGTCTTCATCCCGTACAAACTTTTGGTCTTTCTTTGGTAGCTTAAATAGCGGATCGTATGTCATAGTAAGCTTACTAATGAATACGTTAATGTATTGGATTTTATCCAAAAATCTGCGGATCTCTCTTTCATTTTGAGGGACCGGCATAGCCGTGACTGCTTCAATCTTAGAAGGATAACTTCGATGCCCCTCTATGTGATTAAGAACACTAGAACCACCTGTGACTCTAAAGGTACACTTCTTTGGGTTGTATCGTAGATGATACTTCACGATTCGTTGTAAGAAATTTTCGAGATTTAGGACATATCCTTCTCGATCCTTTTATTTGACAATCATGGCGTCGACATATACTTCCACTTCCTTATGGATAATGTCATGAAAAGCCCTTTGATAGGTGTCTCCCATGTTCTTAATACCGAAAAGCATGACCCTATAACATAGAGTTCCTACGTTTGTTATAATTATGGTTTTTTCCTTGTCTTGCAAGGTCATCAAAATTTGCTTGTATCCTGAAAATCCGTCCATGAATGACAACAATTAATGACCGACAACATGGATGACTAGTACATCGATGTGTAATAGCGAGAAGTGATCTTTAGGACTAGTCTTATTCACATCCCAATAATTGACACACACACATAGTTTTCCGTGTCATAGGAAACTACGTTAGCTATCTAGGTGGGATATTCCACTGTCTCAAGAAATCCAACTTCGAGTTGCTTTCGGACTTCTTCTCGATAAATATTCACGACTTCCTCTTTCATCCATCTAAGCTTTTGCTTTACTAGATTAGCATCAGGATATAGAGAAATGTGATGTCGTGTGATCTTTGGATCAATGTCTAGCATGTTCATGTATGACCAGACGAAAATGTCTTTGTTGACTTTCAGTAGTTCAACAATTTCTAGACATTTTTGTGGGTTTAAACTTTGGTCGATCAATACAATTTGAGGATTGTTGGTTGTGTTTAAGTTGATATCGATTGTCTTTTCCATGGCGGAGACAATCTCATCCTCAATTTCTAAGAAGTGTTTGGTTTCGAAATTTAAGTAAGACTAAAAGGAAAAATATCATTTTTACTCATAGATTTGAAGTCCACTTCTTGTGTTACATCGAAGGGTATATTACATGTAAGAGAAGATGATCTCACAAAATCATTATTCTTAAGTTTCTTACAATGTGCAGTATTTAACATCTCTCTACACATGAGAGGAGAATGAGTTCTACTTTTGTCGATCACAGTATCGACAGATGAAAGAGAATCGGTTCATTGAAGACTGGAAGAGCTGAGTTCTTGAGTTGGATTAGCTGTTTCGGGCTTCTGAGCCAAGTTTTGGAGGGCGTCGCACCAATAGTTCATTATTTTCCTAATCATGCAAACAGAAGAGTTAGAATTATGAGAAAAATCTGAAAAGATTTCAAGACTTGGAAAACATCTCTATAAATCTGGATTGGTAAAGGGTTCGAGGATATCAACAAAGCATAAGATGCTTTGTCCCTCACGAATGAACTATCCATTCAAGGTTGGTGGACCAACTATGTGTCATTTGAATATCATTTCCTTATAGATTTCTTCAAATCATATAGGGATGTATCCTAGACTATGTCGATCCATGTTATAATATGATTGTAGGAAGATGTCATGCCTTTGGGGTTTAGGAAAACCATGCTAGGGAAATATCAAATTTGACGCATCATTCTGATTGATGGGAGGCTAAACATGCTATAGTCAAGGTGTTTTGATGAGTCTTTACATTTTGAGAGGATTGGACATATCTTGAACCTACTTAGTTCGACCTTAGGGGTGTCAATGTGGGTAGACCCGATGATTATTGTGGTGTTAGTTGCACCGTGGACTGTGATGAGTTGGTCGTTGTCGATGAACCTAAGGTTTTGATGTAGTGTAGAGGCTAAAGCCTTGGCTTGATGAAGCCATGGTCTTCCTAAGATCAAGTTATAGGAAGACTTCATGTCAATGATATAAAAGTCAACTTAAAAGAGGATACCGATGACTTGAACAATGCTCTTGAGGCACCCCATTATCTCACGACGAGAGTTGTCGAAAACTCTAACACATAGGTCAGATGGTATGATCTTGTCTCGGGATACTCACAGGTTGAGAGCAGACCTATCATCTATCAAGACTATCGGAAAAGTATTTCCCTCCATTTATACAAAAATGTAGAGGGCTTTATCATGGTTTGATTCGGCCGAAGGAAGATCCTTGTCTTCAAAACCGATCATGTTGTATTGTAAACTAGCATATATGATTCCTACTAGTTCTTGAGGGGTGGTGTTGGTAGGGATTTTAGTCTTGTTTAACTCATTGAGGATTGTTTTCCTGTGCTCGATAGAGTACATCAGGATTTCCCAGATGGAAATGTTACTATTTTTCATTTTTAGTTGATTTAGGAGACTATCTAATGGATTAAGAGCTCTAGGCTCGTTCTCTCCACTAGTTCCTAATGAAGTTGGGAGGTGGATGACACATGGGCTGGCGTGGCTTTCATGAAACTGGGTTGGAAATCTGTTCTACCATATATTGCCGCAATGTGTATTGGGGCGTAGATGTGGGCGGTTGTTTTCTTACATCCACCACTTAGAAGTCTCACCAAAGCGGATTTTGGGCTTCTCTTTGGGTAGGGAACGATTATGTTGATATTTAGTTTGGTATTATGGATTAGGTTTAGTAACACATCAGAGTCAAGGAAAGCTTCATTAGTAGTGATCATATTGACTTTATGATTTTGTAGAGAATTATCTGCTCTTTCTGGCTTGGTGACCACGTTCTGATCAATCAAATCTTGGAACAAGTATTTGAGGGAACTATAGTTATCGATAGAGTGAACCTTTTCTTGGTAGTATTCGCACCAAACATTCTCATACTTTTCTAAGAATGATTTTTCTATTCTTGGGGAGAGTGGTTTGACGAAATTCTTTTCCTCAAGAATCTTCATCACCTAACTTAAAGACATCCATAGGTCATCAAAGACTATAAGGGGTTTAGGTACCTTTGGAGGTGTAGTTTTTGTAGAAGTGGTTGTACTTACCTTAGACTGTGGAGACTTACTTGGGCTCACATTTTGAGGCGATTGTTCCTTCTAGGAAGTGGTTACATGGTGTACTTCTATATTTTCCTCTTGGGAAACGACTTGGAGGTGGGGGTAGTTTTACTACTTTTCCCTCTTTCCTTTCTCGATAGAATCATCGAGGTTATTATCAGTCTTTAATAATTTCTTCATGTTTTGGAAGGTTTTGACGATGAATCTAATAGAATATTATCCGTTAACACATTCCAAAATCATATCGATTTATCGTTGTTCTCTCAGGAGGGAATAGATTTCCTCGATGTCAACTTTCCATCATTTGAAAAACACAGATAATTTCTCATTTTCTCATTTTTTGATGTTCATCAACCTCTTATCTAGTTGTTTGAGGTTGAGATGCATTGAGAAGCTTTCTATGAATGCTGCAGTCAGTTCTTATATGCTCTATAGATAGACTATCTTTTGCTAGTGATACTAGCACATATCAACTTCATCAAGGTATTAAGAGAATAAGTGGAGAACAATTGGTTCTCTGACTCGCAATGAGGTCATAACGGAGGCGTGCATTTTAAAAAGACTAACGGGTCACTTTTTCCTATGTACTTAGACAGAGCTTGAATAACCTAAGGTAGGTACAGCCACTCCTAAGTGGAGACAGAGCTTGACGCCTACCAGAATAACTGCTCATTTGACAACTTTCATAACATCTTTATTGTGATGATGTTCTTCAATGCTTTTGCCTTTAACAAACTTGTTTAGTTTGGCTTGCATATCTAATAACTTGAACTTGAGTCATTTGGTGGTCAAATTTTGTTAGCGATGGCTGATCAGCAACTATAATTTTTTTTTCATGTTATCCCAAAGGATTGATTACCTCCTCATTTTATACCCGTGTAGTTATGTCAATATCCTCTTCGGAGTCTTCGTAAATAGAGACTTCTTCTTGAGCTTGTTGACCAGTAAGATGAGATTTAATGGGGGTGAACATAACTAGGATTGTCTAGATAGGAATTTGAGAAGAAAAAGGTATGTTTTTAGATGTTGACAGAATTTGTTGATTAGCTAAAGAAGTTGTGATCAACGCAAATTGCTCAGTTCTATGTTGCAAAGCTGCATTCATTTCCCTACACTCGGTCGTAGAGACCATATCGGGTACTAGGAGTTCTTCGGCCATCTGGTGGCGTATAAAATGTCCAGTGTTAGATCTCTCTCTTTGGGGGACGTGTCGTCCATCACAGTCGTGGACTGTTGTGAAAAGAAAGAGGTGAGGTTCTTACAGTTGTAACACAGTACAAATGCAATGCATATAAGATGAATCCTAGAGAATGGATATTTCTTTTTGTGATTTGATAAAAAAAATATGGAGATTTTGTATTCACATACTTTCTAAGTTTGTTACAAACATGACTCTCTTGTTGATATTTTATAGAGATAATCTAAAAGGAAAAAAGTTCAGGATTACAGACAAGTAATTCTATTGTAGCCTTTTCCTACACTAGAAGTTTCCTCTTCTTTATTTTTCTTTACCTTCTCATATTCTTCAAGAATGATGGTCATGTAGTTATTTCGATGTTTCAGAATACCCATCTAAAAAGCGTAGTTCCATTTCTCGAGGTATCTCGAATAGGCCTTGTGATCGATTGACCTATCTATAACAATGGAATTTCCCGTATAAGGGGGAATAAAGTTTTTAGATAAATTAGATAGTTAATTAATAAGTAATTAACTATCTAAAGAACTTAACTAAACTCACCGTTTGTGCAAGAAAAGCAGGGAACAATCATACTCTCAATTTGGCTGGTCAACCGATACCATAGAAGCGGCACAAATCGGAACTCCCCAATTAATCTATCTTCTCAGCAATAATATTAGTAGAAGATCGATTCGACTCATCTTCAGGATCGGTGAAACCTTTTACTTAGAGATCGGTCGTTACTCTTCGGCAGTAAGACCGGTCAACCGATGTTGAAACAACAAACCGGTATGAAGTCCAGTCGGCTTAAATAATTAGCTCAATCCTAAACGATCGTACAAAATTAACGGGAAGTGCAACAGATCAAATCAAAGATATGGAACTGCTTAAAGTTTCCATTTTGATGCAATAGGTTAACTTTGGGAATATGCAGAAGGAGATCTTCAATTATGCAGACTGTGCAATTTCCTCTTTGATACAAGTCTGTTGATAGACTGTAGAAAGCAGAAGACTGGCAAGTGATTAGATACCTATTTTGGTATAAGTCCAAAAGTAGCCCCCAAGGAGCAGGTAACTGTCAAAACCGCCCAGCTAATAAACTCAATAGAAGACAAACTGGCCGATTGTATTGTTTCTTGGGAAGCATCAACCGTATTTAATGCCATGTAGCTCCTTTTGACCAACCAATTAGATTCAAAGATTATCATGCAGGTATATGTTGAAAGAGAAATATGACCGTTGTCATATTTTTACTATTTAAGGAGAAGTTGAAGAACATAAGCAGCAAGTCACCAAGTGATACACTATCTTTTACATCATCCATTAACACAAGCAGAAGCCTATTGTTCTTACATTACAACCTGTCCAAAAGTGTTAAAGTGTATTACAATTCTATTCATTATTTGTAAGAATTGTAAGTCAATAACGAGCAATAAATAAGCCTCGGTTATTTAAAGTATTGTAAAGTGTGATTGAATATTCTTAGTGAATATCCTTCTCTACGTTTGAGAAGAAGGGGTGACGTAGAAGTTTTATCTCCGAACATCCATAAATCTTGTGTTGTATTCTTTCTCTATTCCATTCATCCGTGTCATCCAATCTGTGTGTGTGTTGCTTCAAGTTGAAATAAACTACTTCCGTACTTGAACTCGGTTCAAGAGTTTGTGACAACTTGTGTAGTGTTGAGACCGATATTAATCTTTAATCGGATTAGTATCAACTGTTGAGTGTGTGTAAACGTTCGTCCTAGCGATACCCTCGGTCCCCAATCGGCGATCCCGATCCCAACAAAAGTCACGACCAAACTATTTGTATAGGTCATGAGTGTAGTATAATGTAACCCATTCTAAGCCCAAACCATTATCATGGGTTCGTCATTCTTCATGTATGCCATTTTCTTGATGGGATACCATGGGAGTAAATCCCTAACTTCATCATCATTTTCAATGAGGGGTCTAGGTGAAGCCTTCTTCAATTTTTGGTATCGAAGAGAAGTGGACAAAATGTCTCTAGGACATATGTACGGAAAGAACCCTAGCTTGTTAAGTAACCAGATATAGAGGATCAGAGGTGAACCTCTTCTACTCACGTTAGAGGTTAAGAACGATTCGTTCAAATCCATTAGTGTTTCAGCCAAGATGATATTTGAGGGGTCTTTGTTTACCCTACGCATGTGGTATGCTACCTCTAAGATTTTGGATAATGGCTTGTTATTTGTTGGAGCCATGAAGAAATGGGCTAATAGAAATGTCATCGTCATTAGGGAAGATCCCATAGTTAGGGGGACTTGTCCATCTCTAATTTTCATCTTTGTCCATTTCTGAAAGTCGATGACATTGTTTTTGAGGATTTGTTCGGATGCTGTTTTAGTGTATCTTTATTTCTCTTGATAGAGCTTTTTTAAGGACATGGTTTCTAAACGTGGTTTCAAGTATAGAACTTTCTTGTTGTCCATCATTAGGATAACTTTAGAATTCTTTTATGGTTGGGCACACATAGACCTTTCTCCAATATAATAAACCCGTTCGGTATGATTTTACCTCCTTTTCATTTTAATCATGAAGGTGAGGTTTATTTAAAGCTTGTGAACCTCATGATGAGGGTCAGACCGTAAATCCTATGGTTCCACTCGTTTTTGTGGAAAATTTCAATCCATGGGATCGACTCAACATCTGTTAGCATGAACATTGTCTATGATTGGAATTTTAAAAGATTTACTAACATGTGTTTGTTTTGAAAAAAATCAACACATTTAGGTTGTTTACTTAGACTATACAAGCATACACATAATACATATATAGTAGTCACATAAGAGTTGTAGTGATGAGGTTTTGCTTGTCTAGGCACGACAAACAATTGACTTGGTGATAGTGACCAATTATTTTTGTTCTAAGTGGAATCATAATAGAGTTTCATTCACCGATAGTGGAGGGGTAAAACTGTCGCCATAAACTAGAGAATATCTGCTAAATTGGGATTTTACCCCAACCTCCATAATGCTTGCGTTATATTGGACGACTCATCGCTAAAGGGTGGGTCGATCTCATGCATTCTAGTTTTTCCTCTCGCAACATCACTCGGTTTGTAACAAGTTGTCATTCCTTATTGAAATTATTTGCACATAAGTGTAGAAGTACTAATCTCAGTCATGTGCTTCTTTGCAAGCAAGAAGAGGGTGATGTACCATTTACACATAAAGGCTATAAATAGGATATAAACTATACATCTTTTAAGTTGTTGTACCTTTCAATACAAACCTATTAAGTTGAAAGTATGATACAAATGTTTCAAAAGCCAAGTTTATATTTTTGAGTTAAACATTTAATCCTAGTAGAGTTACCAGAAATCTGTAACCCTTGAAAAAAACCCTTTGTATTTATTTCCGTGAAAAGCTCAAGATTCCAGAATTTCAACCTTAGTTTGTGAGTTAGAAATTTTCTTTTAAAATAAAACATTATTTTTAAAAGATTTCATTGATTCCTGACAGCTTTTGAAATTAATTACAAATAATTAATTTCGGGGTTCAATTTTAAATATTCCATAGATTTACATTAATCAAATCACAATTTGATTTTTTAGAAATCTTTTAGTTTATATTAATTAAATATAATTAATTTATAAGATTATTTATTTTGAAACAGAGTTGCCATTTGATTTTTAAAAATCAATAAATGTTGGCACACGAATATAAACGTATTGACTAAAGTTTTCTTTTAGTTCGTAGTTTGGTAATACTCAGGAAAAAGCTTTCAAGCTATATCCTCTATACCTGTTTTAAAAATGGTCTCTACTTATAAAGTTGACTTTTGAAAATCGATTGTATAACGTCTGAGTTTTAACCAATTATTCTTTTAGTCTTAGTCATGCTTCAAGGTTTAGCGTTATTTAAAATACTGAAACAAAAATATTTAAATGCTGGTACCTTTTGCTGATGATAACTAAGGAGAATTGTACCTGAAGAACATCAATATTTTAAAAGTGTTAGGTTTTTGAAATAAACACCAAACATGCCTTACATAAAAAATATTTTTTTGGGAAATATCTCAAAAATGTTTTGAAACTATTTTCTAATTTTTTGGGATTTATAGAAAATGGTTTGGGTTTCAAAATTATATAAATAATTTTGTATCTTTAAAAATGGAACCAAACAGGCATAACATGAGTCCCAAGCCTAGGTTCGTTTTTATCGGTTGGGGTCCGGAGACCCTCAGTCTGGGTGTTAAGGACTTCCGGTCCTAGGTTGAAATTATCAGTCTATGTGTATATACCTCTCGGTCCTGGGTTAATCCTGGTCTTAGTTTCTCGTTCGAGGTGTATAAACCTCTTGGTATTGGGCTAACTCTAGGCTAAGTCCTTCTGTCCTAGATTAGGGAGCTTTCGGTCTCTAGGTTGGGATTCTCGATCCCAAGATCAGACCTCTCGGTCCTAGGTTTGGGATTCTCAGTCCCAATGTCGGATTTTTTTTGTCCTAGATGAGAATCTAAAGTCAGATCTCTCGGTCCTAGCTCAAGAACATCGGTCGGACCTATCGGTCGTATTGAAATTCTTGGTCCTCTGTCTCGGTCCTAAGTTTCGGTTCGGACTGAGCATCGTTGGTCGGATCTCTCGATCCTAGGATAACAAGCCTCGGTCCTCAAGAACACAAAAGTATTGGTTTTTAAATTCATTTTTTAGCTCTCTGAATCTTTGATCCAAGAGCTTGGGTAGCTTCACAAAGCTCTTAGGAACATGTTGATCATCATCTCAATGAATCGCACTAAATGATAATAAATTTGTTCAAAACAGTTTGTGATAAAAAAAATCAGGTTTTTGATTTTAAAGTTGTTTTGATGTGTAAGGAGTTATCAAATAGCTTCCTTATACTACATATACTTGATTTGTACTAAAACAAGAAAACTGACTAATTGTTTGAAACAATTCAAGAACTAAAAAATTTCAATTATTTTGAAAATTTTATTTTTGACCAAATATGATTGGGATGGATCAAACATGATCCAAACAATTGCACAATAGATAAGGACGACAATCATCTTTGATTGATTCGAAATGTGAAATGATCACCTTACCATAGTGTTCATTTCCCCTACATCTATAGGCATGAATCATTCATTTTCGGTAAGTTGGATGAAGAACAACCAAAATACCATAAATTGTTTTTTGATGATTTAGTCAACTTGAAGCACTCAATCAACTTCGGGAGGCTATAAATAACCTCTCTCAATAATTCTGAAACCAAGAGATCAAGTCTCTAGTTTCAAAATCTGGATTTTTAGAAAATACGCCATTAAAACTCAAGCTTGTTGGATTTTTCGAAATTATGTGTAAGACCTTAAAGTCTACATCTGTAGACATGAATCATTCATTTTCGGCAAGTTGGATGAAGAACAACCAAAATACCATAAATTTTTTTTTTGCTAATTTAGTCCACTTGAAGCACTCAATCGACTTCGGGAGGCTATAAATAACCTCTCTCAATAATTCTGAAACCAAGAGATCAAGTCTCTAGTTTCAAAATTTGAATTTTTAGAAAATACGTCATTAAAACTCAAGCTTGTTGGATTTTTTGAAATTATGGGTAAGACCTTAAAGTTTGGATCTGAGTATTCCCAAAGCTTTCCTAAGGCCTAAGGAGTGTTCTCCAATTCTTGGTATGCTTCCAATCACCCTTTAATTCATACTTCTAGTTGAAGAAATTTTGATTTCCATTTCCACAAGTTTGTATCTTGTCTAGTTGTTGAATTTTAGCTCAAAAAGCTTCCCAACATGTTTATAATGATGTTGGGAAACTATTTGAATCATGTTTGATCCATCCCGATCATGTTTGATCAAAATCAAAATTTTTAAATAATTGATAATTTTGAGTTCTTGAATTGTTCCAAATGAACAACAAGTGTTCATGTTTTGGTACCAATCAAGGATATGAAATATATAAAAAAAACTTTTAGTAAGCTCCTAACACCTCAAAACAACCTTAAAACCAAAAACTCAATTTTGGCCATAAACTGTTTTGAATGAATTGATCATCACCCAAGTCGATTGATACTTTGGGACGATGTTTTAAATGTTCCTAAGAGCTTTGCGAAGCTACCTAAGTCCTTGGATCAAAGATTTCAAGCCTCCATCAAAATTACAAAACCTTTAATTTTGATGTTCTTGAGGACCAAGAAATCTAACATAGGACCAAAATGTCCGACCAATGTTCTTCATCGAGAACCGAGAGGTACAACCGATGTTCTTCATCTAGGACCGCAAGGTCCAACCGAGAATTTTTACATCCGATCAAGAAGTTAGACCTAGGAGAGGAGTCTCGCACCCGACCGAGAACTACTGAACCCATGAATGATGACTTCCACCTAGGACCAAGAGGTCCAACCAAGAACTCAGACCTAGGACTGAGGAAACTCGCACACGACCGAGAACTCCCGAACCCATGACCGATGCCTTTTACCTGAGACGTATGACCGAGAATTCTGGAACCTGACCGATAATTCTAGCTAAGAACCGAGAGGTCTTAGCATCCCCACCGAGGGTCTTCCACTCCCCGACCAAGGATCCTGAATTCGGACTGAGGGGTCTTCGACTTAGGACCGAGGGCTCTTAGCCCCCGACCGATAAAATAAAGTTTGGACCTAGGACACCAGTCATAAGGCCTACTTGGTTCCTATTTTCAAAATTTTAAATTATTTTTGTAATTTTGAAACCCCAAACAATTTTTTAAAAATTCCAATAAATTAGAAAATATTTTCAAAATATTTTTAGAATATTTCCACAAAAGATATTTTGACAAATACTTATTAAGGATATATTTTTAAACCCTAATGTCTTTTTAACTGATATTCTTTATGTATTTTCTTCTCTAGTCGTCATCAACAACATGTACCAATATTTAAATAATTGTTGTTTAAATAACGCTAAAACATACACATGCCTATGACCAAAAGAATAATCGGTTAAAATAAAACGTTATAAAACCGATTTTCAGAAGCCAAATTTATAAGTAAAACTGTTTTAATCGGGTATGAAGGATGAAACTCGAAAGCCTTTCCCGAGTATCGCCAAATTACGAAATAAAAAACTCTAGAAATTTATTGTTTTTCAAAAATTAATTTGCGACTTTATTTTCAAATAAATATTCTTTAAATTAATTTTTTTAATTAATTTAAATAACTAATTTCTAAAAAAATAAAATTATAATTTGATTATAGAAAATTCTCATAAATTTGAACACAAAATTAATTTATTTTTTACTTAATTATTAAAATTGTCTGAAATTATTTAAAAAATTTTTAAAATAATATTTTATTTTAAAAAAATTCCTAACACATAACTTATGTTGAAATTCTCGAACATCGAGCTTCCACGAAATCAAAACGATTTTCCGGTGTTACAATTATTATTTGTAAATATTAATGATTAAAAATAATACATTTATATGATAAAAAAATAATTATTAAATAAAGAAAAAGATAAGATAAAATTTTAAATTTGTAGAATTTTTTTAGTCAAGTTCGTGACCCTTATCCTTAATAAAAATTAATTAACCTACTTCTTTTTTATCTTTTTAGATAAATATGAAATTTTTTACAAAATCTTACAACAAATTTATAAATTGTAAATAAAAAAAATTAACAAACTTTCTTTTCTTTTCTTTTTTTAACTGTTTTGGATAAACTTGTTTTTTTTTTGTTAAATAAGAAAACAAATTGTTAGATGGTAAATAAATATAAAAATTATTTCAATTTAATGGATAAATTTAGTATTCTTTCTTATATATATTTATGTTATTTATTGAATAATTAAAAAAATTTGATTAAAGTTTACTAATTTATATAGATTACATAAATTAAAATTAAATTGCGTGAATATTGCGTGAATAAGGCTAATTACAAATATTGGCACTATATATATTGTAAAATACTTAGAGCAAAATTTAAACAAACATTGAAATTATTTATTCAAGTGCTTCAATAGAGAAGAAATGATGAAAAATTCTTCTTTAACTTTGATTTTCTTATATTTTATTATGTTGTCAGGTTAATCTCTCAATCCAAAATTATTAATTCTTTTTTAAAATGATATTTTTAATAATTCTAAATATTTATAATTGTTTTTCATGCATATATAAATTTATTTTAGGTACGATTACATTGATATTGGCATCTGACGATGGATTAAGAGGAATAAAGAGAAGTCAGAGGGCGTGCAAAATAATTTGTCCTTGGAAGTGCATATTTTTTGTATCAAAATGTATTGATGGACATTGTAGTTGTAGTTAATAGGTTGAATTGTCAAATTTGATCGAGAGACAAAAATAAATAAGCATAATAAAAAGATATTATAATATTTAGAAATAATTGAAATTTAATGAATGTTTGGTTATTTTATTAATAATAAAATAAAATATTTTATCACATATTTTATTTTTTAATTATTAGTATGGACGGATGCATATTATAAAAAGTACACATTAAGAATAAAAAATATCAAATCAAACAAATAAAGAAAAAACAAAAAACCAAACAAATCTAAATACGATCAAAGAAAGTCCGGAAGGTGTTTGAGTATAAAAAAATTCGAAGAGAGAAGATATGAAGATTCTAGATAGAGAATATATTTTTGTTCTTAGAAATTTCTATACTAGTGATTTCTCATCTTTTTAGCTTTCATTTTTCTATGGCGGATGACTTGGAAATCAGTTTGGGTCACGGACTATGACTTAAATTTCTTTATAATTAAAAGATAATCTCGATCATCTCTTTCTGAATTTAAATCTGTTAAACTAAAAATGAACTAAATTTAATTAAATTCTTTTAGAATAAACAAAATAAAGTCTATTAGAACAACACTTATATATATTTTCATTCAAAAATAAAATATGAACTAGATTGAAATAATAATTATAAAGAGGGGTTTGAATTAAATTTTGATATATATATATATATATATATATATATATATATATATATATATATATATATATATATATATATATATATATATATTAAGTTGTGTTTGTGTTTAATTAATGTAGTGTGCTATTAAATAAAATAAAATATATTTAAAATGGTTAATAGATGATGAATCAATTTATAAAATTTTAGAATTTGAAAGTATATTAACAACTTCTCTCTTGTTTTGAATTAGACTGGTATTTAAAAAAAATATAAAAAAATATTACTTGTCAATAAAATAAACTAACTTAAAATAATAAAATTAAATAAATAAGCAAAAGATAATGCATGTTTCCAATCATTAAAACTGGTAAACCCAAATCAAGTCAGATTTCAACAAAACATTTCTTATTTTGCTAAATTAACTATCTAAATTTTCCAAATGAGATACCATCAACTTGTTTTTGCTCAATTAACTATCTAAATTTTCCAAATAAGATACCATCAACTATATTATCAATTTTTAATTCTATAATGGTCTATTTCTCTTTTTCCACCAATATTTTCTAACAAATTATGAATAACAAAACACTTATAGGAATTGATTTCAATTTAACGAATAAATATTATTAAATTTATTAATATATAAATAATTAAAAAAGACGGTGATTTTATTTAAATCAATACACTAAAAAATATTTCTTAGATCTTAACAAAGTACGTATCCCAAAAATCCACAGGGTAATGATATATAGATAATTATAGGCATTTGAAAAATCAACTCCTATTTAACATGAATATCAACCCACTATTTAAGATAGTCATATACAAATGACTAATAATTAATGCAATTTAATACGACATAAAAATGAGACATGAAAGTTATAATAATTTTGCATGGGAGTTACTAACAAGTAACATTTAGGACGATCATATGTATATGTCGTAAGGGGCTATCCACAAATAGATTCTAGTGAAAGCTGATGAGCTTATCACATAGCTTACATAAAAGTAATATTTAGGGGGATCATATACAAATGATCGTGGTACCATCAACATATGAGTTTATCATGTTTGAGATTTTGGAAATTCACCTATTGATAAATAGGATTTTGAGATACCTATCGAGAGATAATGTTTTGCTTTAAGTACCTATCGAGAGATAATGCTTGGATACATATTCAAGAGATAGGGTTTGGATACCTATCGAGAGATAAACATTTAATACCTATCAAGAGATAGGATTTTGGTACCTATCGAGAGATAGGATTTTGGTACCTATCAAGAGATAGAGTTTTGGTACATATCTAGAGATAGGGTTTGAATACATATTCGAGAGATAGGGTTTGGGGACACCTATCAAGAGATGGGGTTTTGGTAACTATCCAAGAGATATGGTTTGGATATCTATCAAGTGATATTGTTTTGGTAGGATCATGTATGTATGATATTTGTGTTTGTCGACAAACAATGCTCAAATACCTATTGAGGGATAGAGTTTTGATACCTATCGAGAGATAGGGTTTTGGTACTTATTCGAATGATAGGGTTTTGGTAGGATCATGTATGTATGATCTATATATCTATCGATAGACAACACTTGGATACCTATCGAGGTATAGGGTTTGGATACTTATCGAGAGATAGAAATTGGATATCTTAAAGTGTCTACAAACGTCTAAAAATGATAAACATCTTAACGCATTAATTCGACTCGATGATTTTCGCCTCATAACTTACCTTCCTCTCGAATCCCGAGTGGGACGAGGAACTAAAATGATAAGGCTAAACTAGAGTCTAACTTAATATCGATTTCATTAAATCCCGTGGCTTACCTTCCTCTCGAACCTCGTAAATAATACCGTACCGTAATATATCTAAAATATCGATTTTTAAAGTATACCGAAAAAAGGTAAGGTATGATACCAATACCGAAATTATTGGTACGGTAAAGGTATGAGATTTATAAAATTTTGGTATATTGAGATATACCGAAATAGTATTTATAAGTTAATATATATATAATAATTATAAGGAAATAATTAAATAAATTTGATATTAATTTAATTATAGAAATATAATTTTTGAATAATATCAAAATATAATTATACTGAAATATTATTCTATATATGGCTCTCGACCTTATCGATGAGATTGATTTTTTTTAAGTTAATATGTTTTTTAGGTATCAAATGTATAATACTGATACCGTACCGAAATTAAGGATACTAAAATTAAGTTAAGATAAATGTATTGTTAGATAAATTAGACCGGTTAAATAAGAACTTAATAAAATAAACTTCCTGTGCAGGAATGGTTAAAGAACCAGGATCGGTCAAGTAATCCAACCGGTCAAGAATCCAACCGATATGGAAGACAAGACCGGTTAGAAAACAAGGCAAAAGATGTAACCAAAAACCGGAAGTCATCCGGTTAACCTGAAGCTATGAAAAACCTGAAGTCATCCGGTTAACCTAAACAACCGGTAGACATCCTAAACCAAAAATGCATCTAACCGAAAACCGATGAAAAGACTATTTGAGAAAGAAGCCAAGAACATCAAACTAAGTACAATCTACAAATCGGTGCAAACAGATACTTTGAGTATCTGTGGAAGATGATACCAAAGAAACAGACCATAACATTGCCATATCCATACAAGTTTGAGGATACTCTGCAGGCTGCAGAAGACCTCCCGACAAGATCTTTCCACTCTAGGATAAGTCAGAGGCGAAACCTTCCAGGTGCAGGCAACTGTCCAACCGACAGTTGCTATATTAAGTAAAAGACAAACCTAGCCGGTTTGACCTACACATTGGAAGCCTAAACTGCCAGGTCTGAAACACTGAGCCTCTGCTCAACCAATCAGATTCAAAGAAAAGAAATGTGACCGTTGTCACATTTCACCTATAAAAGAAGGAGCTGAAGAGGAGTAAAAGCAGTTACAAGTTACAAGAGACAACAATTAAGAGTTTCAACAACCCAAGTTACAAGTTGTGTTTATATCTCTAAGATTAAAGAGCTTAAGTGTGCATTTGAATTAAGATTACAATTTCGGTGAGAATTGTACGAGTCTTTATCGAGCAGCAAATAAGTCTCGATCGGATATTGTGTTTGTGTATTCCTTAGTGAATATCCTTCTCACGGTTTCGAGAGGAAGGGGTGACGTATGAGTTTTATCTCCGAACATGCATAAAAACCTGTCTTGTTCTTTACTTTCTGTCGGCTTTACATTCTAACCGATTTACACTAACCGACTCATACCGCCCTAACCGATTAAACATTACTTAAACCGACTTACTGAATCCCAAACCGACCCACTAAACTCCAAACCGGTTATTGTTATTGTCTGTAATTCAATTATTGTTTCATTGTCAAATCTAGAAATTGTCTAGATCTGATCTTAAACTTTTGTATTTTTTCCCTCTTTTGGGTTTTTTTAATGAAATGGCACTAAGCTGTTTTCCCAAAAAAAAAAAAACTCCAAACCGGCTTTACTCAAATCCGGCCTTATTCATCCTGTGTGCGTGTTACTTCAACCTGAAATAAACCACTTCCGCACTTGAACTCGGTTCAAGGGTTTGTGACAGTTTATGTAGTATTGAAACTCCGGTGTTAATCTCTAATCGGATTAAACACCAACCGTTGAGTGAAAGGTGTAAACCGGACAAACCCCGGTTCCTCAGCCCTGACCTAGATCCTAACAATTGGTATCAGAGTAGTTAGTTTCAATACTCAAGCAAACATGACTTTCGAGAAGCCTTCAATGCTAGAAGGTGATGATTTCGTCAACTGGAAGATACGCATGCACCTGCACTTAATCACTATGGATGATGAGATGCCGTTCATCCTGTCTGAAGGACCGATAAAGATTGATAAAGACAGGGAGGATTGGACAAAAGATGATAGGAGAAGAAATAATCTGGACAACCATGCAAGAAACCAAATCATCAACGGTCTGGACAGGAATACCTTTTGTAAGGTTAGAGATTGCAAGACCGCAAAGGAAATATGGGAAACGATGATTCAACTCAATGAGGGAAATGAAAGAACCAAGGAAAACAAGTTAATGGTGGCTACCCAGAAGTTTGAAAACATTAAGATGAAACCAGGAGAAACCATGAGGGAGTACAGTGACCGGTTTACAGATGTAATAAATGAGTTATCAATTCTTGGAAAGAAGTATGATAACAAGGAAACTATCATGAAAGCGTTAAGATCTCTTCCAAGCGCATGGGATATAAAGACAATGGTGATGAGAGAATCAAACTGCCTAAGCAAGATGAAACTACACGATGTATTCGAAGATCTTAAGGCATATGAGTTTGAAATGAGATCTAGGATCGAAGATGAAGTATCAGCCTCAACCTCCACTAAAGCCTTAGTCACATCCATGGAACCAGTTGCTCCTGCACCGATCAGAACTGCTGAACAGTTCACCGAGGATGCTATGGCAATGCTTGCACAAAAGTTTGGCAGATTCATGAAGAGAAGCCAACCGATAAACAACAACTATAACTACGTTGATAAATCCAATGTTAGATGTTATAATTGCAATTGTTTGGGACATTTCAGGTGGGAATACAGAAAACCGAGACGGGATGACCGGAAACCGGATGATCAGAACCAAAGAAACAACCACTCACAAACCGGTGAAGGAAGTGAAGTTCAGAAAGCACTGATAGCCGATGATGGAGGAAGCTTATGGGCTCACAGTGACAACGATGATGAACTCACCCGTCTCATGGCAAACGAGGAACAAGTATTTGATTCTCCTTGTGAAGAATTTACGAAAGATGAGTTACTTAATGCACTAAATGATATGGTAGTAGAATATAAGAATCTATTAACCTTAATACCAACCCAACTCAACTTTAGAACCGACCCCATAGCACCAACCTTATCCGAACCTAAAACCAATAGTATTCAACCTGATGATACCTTAGAAACCGAGGCAGCACCTGAACTATCCTCTGAGACCGAACAGCTCGAGGAAGTTCAAGAGTTGACCGAAGAGGAAGATGCCCGAACCCGGTATCGAATAGCCGCATGGAAAAGATCCAGTGAAATGGTAAACCAGTTGTCTAAGTATAAAAGACATCCCAAATGCAAATTTGGTCTTGGATACAAAAACAACAGATTCAACAACCAGAACCGTTCCGACAAGACGAAGCTCACAAAAGACAATCTTCCCTTTGTAAGATTTGTCAAGAGCTCTTCAACCGACGATAAGGAACAAAGTGACTCAAAACCGGAAGACGAAATAACCCATGTAAGCCCAACTGATTCCGAAAAATGGCTTCATCCTGAGAGAAGGAAAGCCAACCGGCCCAAAGATAAACAAACCGATCCACGACCACATAGGATAAACCAAAGGCCACCACCAAATAAGGCACTCTTACGGAAATAGAAAGATGTCAAACCGAGTACAGGAAAACTAGTTAAAACTATAACCGGGAAAGTTGTCTGACTTATTAAAGTCTGGATACCTAAGGGACTAATCAATTGTGGATCCAAGTAAATGTGGGTACCAAATAGTTGTAAATATGTATATTTTGCAGGATATGAAGAAACGGCTAGGAAACTCTGAGTGGTACTTGGACAGCGGTTGCTCCAGACACATGACTGGAAACAACAACCTTCTAACCGACATTAAAACAGAAACCAGTGCAATGATTGTTTTTGGTGACAACTCAAGAGGTAGAACTGTGGGCAAGGGTAAGATTGTCCATGGTAATTTAACAATTGATAATGTACTTTTACTTGAAAATTTACATTTTAACCTGCTAAGCATTAGTCAGATGTGTGATGCTGGATATACTATAGAATTTCTTAAGCATGCATGCTTACTTAAAAACTCTCAGGGCAACATAATACTAACCGGAAATAGGTTAGGAAACATATACAAGGTAGACTGGAAAAGTGAAGTAGAACAACCTATCTGCATGGTAGCTAAAACCGATCAAACCTGGCTATGGCATAAAAGACTAAATCATCTAAACCTCAAAACCTTAAACTATATGTTAGATAAAATTAGACCGGTTCACAGAACTTAACAAATAAACCTTCCATGCAGGAACAAGGAACCGAACCGGTCAAATAAATGAACCGGTTAAGAAGATTAACCGGTCAAGCTATTAAACCGACCAGGAACATTCGAAACATGACTGCACAAAGAAAGGATCGGCCAAAGCTAAAAACCGGAAACACCAGACAGCCGATCAGCTAGAAGACAAAGGAATAACCGGAAGATGTCCGGTTAAACCAATTACACCGGAAGCCATCCGGTGAAAAGCCATATGACCGACCAGCACAAGAGGTTACTTTGGGTATCTGTTGAGAATGATACCAAAGGAACAGACTGAACATTTCTATATCCATACAAGTCTTAGGAAAGTCTGTAGGCTGCAGAAGACAGTCATACAGGATCTTTCAAGTACAGACAATTGTCTAACCAACAGTTACCACATTGAGTAAAAGACAAACCTAGCAGGTTTGTCTTACACACCGGAAGAACAGACTGCAAAGTCTGTAGAGTTGACCGCCAGGCCTGAAAAGATGACCGCAGGGTCTGAATCACTGAACCTCTGCTCAACCAATCAGATTCAAGAAAGCGAAATATGACCGTTGGCATATTTCACCTATAAAAGGAGCAGCTGAAGAGGAGTAAACGTGGGACACAATACGCGACAAGGGATATAGTGAACAATTAACTTACAAGTGATAAGATTGTGTTCTCTCTAGAAAGCATAAGTGCTAAAGTTGAAGTGTGTATTTTACAATTTCGGTGTAAATTGTAAGGGTGTTATCGAGCAGGAAATAAGTCTCGATCGGATTGTATTTGTATTCCTTAGTGAATATCCTTCTCGCGGTTTCGAGAGGAAGGGGTGACGTAGGAGTTTTATCTCCGAACATCCATAAAAACCTGTCTTGTTATTTACTTTCTGCCAGTTTTATTTTATAACCGACCTATACTAACCTATCTACACCGCCCTAACCGACTCTACACTATCCAAACCGAATCACCAGGTTACAAAAACCGACCCATCAATTTTCAAACATATATCATCCAGAACCGGTTCTGCCTATCCTAAGAGTGTGCCGCTTCAACCTGAAATAAACCTCTTCCGCGCTTGAACCTGGTTCAAGGGTTTGTGACAGTTTGTGTAGTATTGAAACCCCGATGTTAATCTCTAACTGGATTAATCACCACCCTTTGAGTGAGACGCGCTAACCGGCCCAACCCCGGTCCTCCAGCCGCGACCTAGATCCTAAAAATTGGTATTAGAGCAGTTAGTTTCAATACTCAAGCAAGCATGTCTTTCGATAGGCCCCCTATGCTAGAAGGTGATGATTTTGCCAACTGGAAGGCACGCATGCACCTACACTTAATCACCTTGGATGATGAGATGGAGTCCATTCTGACCGAAGGACCGATAATCATTGATAAGGACAGAAAAGAATGGACAGCTGAAGATAGGAGAAGAAACAACCTGGACAACCATGCTAGAAACCGGATCTCCAACAGTGTGGACAGAAACACATACTGCAAGATCAGAGACTGCAAAACCGCAAAAGAAACATGGGACACGGTTATTCAGATTTATGAGGGAAATGAAAGAACTAAGGAAAACAAGGTAATGGTAGTTACTCAGAAGTTTGAAAGCATCAAGATGAAACCGGGAGAAACAATGAGGGAATACAGTGATCGGTTCACTGGTGTGTTAGATGAGCTAGCAACTCTTGGTAAGAGGTATGACAACAAGGAGGTCATCATGAAAGTTTTAAGATCTCTTCCAAGTGCATGGGACATAAAGACAATGGTGATGAGGGAATCAAACTGCCTAAGTAAGATGAAACTGCATGATGTATTCGAAGATCTTAAGGCATATGAGTTCGAAATGAGATCTAGGACTGAAGAAGAAGTCTCAGCCTCAACCTCAACCAGAGCACTGATCACATCCACAGAACCGGCTGCACATGCACCTGCACCTGCACCTATCAAAACCGCCGAACAGTTCACAGAGGATGCCATGGCGATGCTTGCACAGAAGTTTGGGAGGTTTATGAAAAGAAGCCAACCGACAAACTACAACTATGGTGATAAATCCAATATAAGGTGTTATAACTGTAACTGTTTAGGACATTTTAAGTGGGAATGCAGAAAACCGAGGAGGGATGACCGGAAACCGGATTACCAAAATAACCGAAATAACTATCAACAAACCGGTGAAGGAAGTGAGGTTCAGAAAGCACTGATAGCCGATGATGGAGGAAGTTTATGGGCTCACAGTGACAGTGATGATGAACTCACATGCCTCATGGCAAATGAGGAACATGTATTTGACTCTCCCTGTGAAGAATTTACTAAAGATGAGTTATATAATGCATTGAATGATATGGTAGAAGATTATAAGAACTTGTTAGCCTTATTACCTAAGCAACTCAACTTTAGAACCGATCCTATAGTACCCATAATGACAGAACCGGAAATACATGTCCTAACCGAACCAAAGGTCATAGAACCTGATAAAATTACTATCTTAGAAACCAAGTTAGAACCTGAACCATCACTCAAGACCGAACAGTCTAGTGAACCATTTCGAGAACTAACCGAGGAGGAAAATGCCCGACTCTAGTATAAGATGGCCGCATATAAGAGATCTAGTGACATGGTGAATAAGATGTGTAGTTACAAAAGACACCCCACTTGCATGTTCGGTTTAGGATACATAGACGATAGATCCAAAAACCATAAACCCATAGAAAGAGTAAGGTTCTCAAAGAACGACCTCCCCCTCATAAGATTTGTTAGAAGTTCCTTAACCGCTGAAGAGGAATTGACCGCATACTATACGGAAGAAAAACTAACCTATGTAGGTCCAACCGCTTCTGAGAAATGGCTTGACCCTGAGAAAAGAAAAGCCGACCTGCTCAAAAATAGGAGAGCCAATCATCGACCGCGTATGACAAATTACAAATCACCCTCTTTTAAGGCCTTCACAGGAGAACCGAAGTATCCAAAACCGAGTGTCAAAAGGACGGTTAAGACCTTAGCAAAGAAAGCCGTCCGGTTTGTCAAAGTTTGGATGCCCAAAGGACTAACCGCATGTGGACCCAAGTGAATGTGGGTACCAAATAGTTGTAAATATGTACATTTTGCAGGACATAAAGAAACAGCTAGGAAACTCTGAATGGTACTTGGATAGTGGTTGCTCCAGGCATATGACCGGGAACAACAACATTCTAACCGACATCAAAATAGAAACCGGTGCACTAATCACTTTCGGTGACAACTCAAAAGGTAGAACTGTGGGCAAGGGTAAGATTGTCCATGGTAACCTAACAATTGATAATGTGCTCTTAATTGAAAACCTACGTTTTAACTTGTTGAGTATTAGTCAAATGTGTGATGCTGGATACACGGTAGAATTTCTTAAACATGCATGCTTAGTTAAGAACTCCCAAGGTACTATACTACTAACCGGAAATAGGCTAGGAAATATCTACAAGGTAGATTGGAAAACTAAGGTAGAATACCCTGTATGCATGATAGCTAAGACCGATCAAACCTGGTTGTGGCATAAGAGACTAAACCATCTGAACATGAAAACTTTAAACTACATTCACGGTAAAAAACTAGTTGAAGGTATTCCTGACATAGTATTTAATAAGGATAAGGTTTGGTCAGCATGCCAAATGGGTAAACAAACTAGGTCAACTTTTAAAAGTAAAGGAAATATCCAATCTAGCCAATGCTTAGATCTTCTTCACATGGATTTATTTGGACCGATTCAGGTCATTAGCCTAGGAGGAATGCTGTACACCATGGTAGTTATTGATGACTACTCTAGATTTACATGGGTAATATTTTTACCATCCAAACGTGAAACCGCATTACTTAAACGTTTGCAAAATGAAAAATCAACACGCATCAACAGCATTAGAAGTGATAGAGGTACCGAATTCACCAATAGCACTTTAACCGCATTTCTTGATGAATCCGGTATTCGACACGAGTTGTCTAGTTCTAGGACTCCTCAACAAAATGGCCTGGCCGAGAGAAGAAACCGGACTCTCAAGGAAGCCGCACGGTCCATGATAGCCGATTCGGGCATTGCTTAGAAATTTTGGGCTGAGTCTATCAACACTGCATGTTATACACAAAACCGGTCTCTAATTAACAAATTTCACAACAAAACACCGTATGAGGTTTATTTTAACAGGGTTCCTAACCTTAAATACCTCAAGATTTTCGGTTGTAAATTCTACATTCACATAAATGGAAAAACCTATCTTTATGCTTTTGATGCTAAAACCGATACTGGGATCATGCTAGGTTACTCAGCAGTGAGTAAGGCATATAGAGTGTATAATAATAGAACTTTAACCATGGAGGAATCACTTCACGTGGTTTTCGATGAATCAGTTGAAAGTAACACTGCATCATGCTTTGATCTACACAACAGATTGGAAAACAAAAATATCCATTCTGATAGTGAAGATGAAGTTCCGGTTTTCAGGCGGTTTGTCCATGACCAAATGGGTAATAATGAAACCCAACCGGATCAAGCTGTTCCACAACAGGAAGCTGACACTTCGGTCCAAACCGAGGAAATCGGTCGGTCTGACAACCCTGTTCAGCCTACCGATATGTCTAGCCTTGATCAAGCAAACGGTAATTTGGTAGACATCCCTGAACCGAATTTCAAAAGGAACACTAAACATCCTCTTGAGCAAATTATAGGTGACCCTTCAGAACCTGTTCGAACTAGGCGTCAAATTCTGGAGGAATACTTCAATTCCGCTTTTATATCCCAGATTGAGCCGAAAAGAATAGATGAAGCATTGTCAGATCCGGATTGGATCTTGGGAATGCAAGAAGAATTAAACCAATTCGAGAGTAACAAAGTCTGATACCTAGTCCCTAGACCGAAAGATCAACCGGTCATAGGAACAAGATGGGTATTTAGAAATAAACTCAATGAAGACGGTTTGGTCACGATGAACAAAGCCAGATTAGTGGCACAAGGTTACAAACAGGAAGAAGGCATTGATTTTGAAGAATCATTTGCCCCTGTCGCTAGAATTGAAGCTATTAGGATCTTTCTAGCTTTTGCTGCATTCAAAAACTTTAAGGTTTTCCAAATGGATGTTAAAAGTGCATTTTTGAACGGTGACCTACGTGAGGAGGTGTATGTTGAACAACCACCCGGTTTCAAAAGTGCTGAATTTCCAAACCATGTATATCGGTTAAACAAAGCTTTATACGGTCTAAAGCAAGCACTTTGAGCCTGGTATGACACACTAACCGCATTTCTGTTAAAACATGACTTCACAATCGGTTCGGTGGATAAAACGTTGTTTAAATTTGAAAAGAAGGAACATATCCTACTTGTTCAAATCTATGTAGATGACATCATCTTCGGCTCAACCGATCCTAAGTTGTGTGATAAATTCTCAACCCTGATGACTAACAAGTTTGAAATGAGTATGATGGGAGAACTAAGTTTCTTCTTAGGTCTTCAGGTTAAACAACTCGAAGAAGGAACGTTCATAAGCCAACCTAAGTACACCAAGGAGCTTCTAAAGAAATTTGGGATGGACACATGCTCCTCAGCGGCTACTCCAATGAGCTCATCGGTTAAATTGGACAAAGATGATGAGGGTCAATCGGTAGACCAGATCGTTTACCGGGGCATCATCGGTTCTCTCTTATACCTGACAGCAAGTAGACCGGATATTCTATTTGCAGTCGGTGTGTGTGGAAGATTTCAATCTAATCCAAAACAATCCCACTACACAGCTGCGAAGCGAATATTAAAATACCTAAAGGGAACACCTGACGTCGGCCTGTGGTATCCAAAGGACTCATCCTTTAACCTAACGAGCTATTAAGATGCAGACTATGCAGGCTGCAAGATTGATAGAAAAAGCACCAGCAGAACATGTCAATTCCTAGGTGACCGGCTTGTTTCATGGCATAGCAAGAAACAGACATCGGTGGCCACATCAACCGCAAAAGCTGAATACCTGGCGGCCGGAAACTGTTGCTCACAACTCCTTTGGATCCAACAACAACTGACGGACTTCGGTGTCATAGCCGAAGAGTCTCCGATCTTCTGTGACAACACAAGTGCCATAACAATCACCTACAATCCGGTTCTACACTCCAGAACCAAGCACATTGATATAAGGCACCATTTCATTCGGGAACATGTCATGCTGAAGCATATCCGGTTGGAATACGTACCGACAGATCAATAAGTAGCCGATATCTTCACCAAGCCTCTACAGTAAGCTAAGTTCTCTCAATTCAGACTTACACTCGGTTTAACCGATATTAGTCAGATCCTCCCTAAGGATGCTTAAGGGAATTCAGTTCGGACAGACAAAACCGGTAGTTCCTCCTAAACTGTTGGATTTCAAATCTTCAAGGTACCTATGGAAGAAACGCCTGGTCTATCAGATAGAGTAAACCGGCCGGTTATTTTGTGCATGCACCAAATAACCGCATCGGGACGAACAACTGATGACTTACCAGTTCGGAAATAGGTTATCTTAGATTATTTGAACTTCAAACAAAAGTGGAATAATTATATGCGTTTAAGCTTATCTGTCCTGAAACATTTCCTTTTCAAAGTAAAACGGTCACACCTAAAAAGACGTGAAGATTTGATATCTTTCATGGTCCAAGTCTATGACCAACATCCTAGGCTGTAGAAATGCTTATTTTATGCAAAACCTTTTCCCCTTTGGATAATAGACATTATCACCTGTGATACCTGGATAATAGGGTTCCCTCTCCACTAGTATATAAGATGAACAAACCTTAAACAAAACAATCACAAGTCATAACTCATTCTCTCACTAAGACAAAAATGTCTCAGTTTCCAAACATCTTCCAAGTGGACTTCAAATCTGAAAAAGCACTGAACACTATGATGTGTTCAAAATGATCAAATCACTTGAAGACACATGTCTTCAATACTTCCTGGATGACAAGTATGTCATCTATCCAGAATCTATTCTAGAATTCTTGTACAACGCAAGGGTTTTCAGAGGCACACCGCACTTTGACACCCATATCCAGTCAAAGGTGGGCGGTATAGTATTCGACTTCACGGAGAATGACTTTGGGAGGTGCTTTGGGCTGCCAAAGAAAGGCTTAACCAATCTCAACGTTCCGGCCGACTTAAAGGCCGAGATCTCCCTAACCTTTGCCCGGTCTAACCAACCTGTCGAAGACCATGGCACAAAGTCACTATTGAGGGCTGAATATCAGCTCCACAATGACGTGATAGGTCGAAGCATCTTAGGAAGGGATGTGACGAATACCTACTGTACCGCATTCTTTAACATGATGGCTACCATCACCACCGGGACACCGGTTAATTGGTCAAGGGTACTGTTCGACGTTCTAATCTGGATGATTGGCGTACGAACAGTCGGCCTCGTTCCCCAACTGAGCTGTCTGCTTCTTGAGCTTGGAGTACCGACCTGTCCGGGCGAAGGTCTGAATCAAGCTCAAGTGCTAACCAAGGAAGTAACCGACTCCTTCTATGAGCGGTTTGAGAAGGATTGGAAGAGGAGGAACCGTCGCAACAACCCCAACGGTGCGGTCACCTCCAGCGGTTATTAGGTCACTCCTTCCTACACCCGGTCATTTTGCTGCACGCACCGGGTGTATCTCTGACTCAACATCATTATGATCATTTCGGCTTTATTTATGTTCTTTTCGGTTTAGCCTAAGTCATCTTCGGTTTCTATCGGTTACTTTTCAGTTTGTTGTTGCATGGGTCATTAATGGAAAGTAATATTTAATTAATGAGGTAACCCCCAACTACATGAGTAATCAATACCCAACTAACTTGGTTACTTTTCAACCAAATCCCACCTCGAGCTCCGAAATTAATTAAAAGTAACTCCTTCCCAATGCGTTTTGGTGACATAAATATTCTCTACCTTAATGAGACAAAACTGACATTCATTGCTAATATTTTCCCTCCAAAACCGAACCTATATAAAGGGCTATCCTCTAATCAACTAAACACATCCTAAACACAAAACTCTCTTGAAATAACTCTCTCTCTCTCTCTTAGCAAAAGTTAGAATCATGCCGAGTCGAACCTTAGGAAACTTCTTGAGCATCAACTTCGAATCATGTATGGAACATTGGGACGGAGAAACAAAGGAGATCATGTTTGAATCTCTCATTGACACCGGTCTTCGAACCTTTCTCGAAGAATCTGGTCCCATACTAATTGAGGATGTTAAGACCTTCTTCAGAAGCGCTTGCATCAGAGGCAACTATATCGTCTCCACGGTGAGAGACCACACTTTCTGGCTTGATGAAGCCGAATTTGCCCACATGTTCAACTTGCCCATAGAAGGGTTTTCTGACTTCCCAACCCAGGTGGGAAGTACGGCAGCCGATCACGCACTGTTCTTCTTTGGAACCGATGTTCCGGTGGAAAACCATGGGTTAAAAACCCACCTTACTCATCACATTCAACTCCTTCTTGAGATTGTAACCCGATCTATCATATGTCAATCTCCGAACCAGCGCTATTCCAAGAAAACATACGACATAATGACCCATATTGTTAGCAATACGACCATCAATTGGTCAACGGTCATTTTTCAGAATCTGAAAAACATGGTGCTAACCAAGAAAGGTCTTGGTTATGCTCCTCACATCAGCCGGCTTATTCTCAAATACCGCCCAGAATTTGGACCGGGCACACCAGCATCTCCTTCGAACATTCTTGACATGGATGGGGTGGAAGAAAGGTTTTCTAGGGTAGTTATTACTTAAGTTATATCTTTCCATCTTATGTATATCTATTTTCACACCGATTTATCTTTCGGTTTCTATCTTGTAACGTTCCTTCAATATAATTCTATTTCAGTCTAAATAACCGGGTCAACATAATAATCAGAACATCCATCTATGTAACCGGTTAATATTGTAAAGTAACCGCGTTCTTATCCGGTCTCCAGAAGAACCGTCTGATCAAGAGTTGTAAAACAACTCAGAACACTCATCTAAATAACCGGTTATATCGATAGACAAAACACCGCAGCATCGCGGTTTACATCTCACTTCATCAAAGGAGGGATTGCGTCATCGAAGTCGAAATCGAAAATTTTGGAGGGAAATCTCCTGCTCAAACACTCCCGCTCAAACTTCCCACCTCTTGGCTTACCGCCCATTGAATTGGCGCCTCTTCGATTACCGCCCTCTGATTCCCGCCGTTTGGATTACCGCCTTTTGACTTCCCGCCCACAATTTGCCGCCTCTTCGGCTTGGAGGGAAAACTTCCGCCAAATGTTGATAGGATGGTTGGGTTTCCGAACCGCACCTATAAAAGGGGCTCTTGGCCATTTCATTTCATTCTTACGCGAAACAGCTTTCTCTCTCTAAACTCTCAAATTCTCTCAGCGGTTATTCTCTAGTTTTCTCAAGCCCTCTCAATCATCTAAGATGGGACGTGGCTCGGCTTTGTTCAAACACATCGTTCAGGTGGATTTCGAGGAGATCCGACAAAAGGGCTCGCCTGTGGTAATGGAAGTTATTACCCGGATCTCTGAGGCCGGACTCGAATATTTTCTGGGCGGACCCTTTGTTCTACACAGAGAAGCGGTTGAAGAATTTTCGAAACCGCAACTCTCTCTGGTGACAAGATAACCGCAACTGTTAAAGGTACGCAATTCGAGTTGACCGAAGAATCGGTTGCGGAGATCCTACGTCTCCTAACAAGTGGCCGCAATGCTTTGATGGACCTAGATCCAACAACATTCGAGGCGGCCTACCAGATTCTCTCTGCAAATACGGAACCTGTGAAAGTATCCGGTAAGAAAGCGACTCTACGACCGGAATACATACCGCTTTGTGACATCTTCACAAAGTCGGTTCAGACGAGGGGTGGAAACTACGACAACCTCACCAAGGCCAAGATCGAGATGCTTGTCGGTTTGCTGGAAGGCACGAAAGTCAACTGGGCGAAGGAAATCTTCCACAACCTGAAAGATATGGTGAAACCGGATTCGCCATCCCCCTTAGTAAAATAATGCTCCACCATCACATCAACACCGGTCCCGGTGTTATTCTCCCATCAAGGGGGTTAATAAAATCCAAACATTTCCTGGAAAGGAAGCAGCTGGCCCCCAGTTCTACAAGTGGCCGAAAGAAGAAATCCACTACCAAGAAACCGGCCCCGGCAAAAGACAAGTCCGGAGGCAAGAATAAGGAGAAGATAGTATTCATGGAACTGCCATCGCAGGATGAGGAAGAGTCGGCTTCCACGTCTGACCAAACCGGCTCACAGAAAACCAATGAACATCCTTCCGATAGAGAAGGTCCGAATGAAGAAGAACATTCGGGTACAAGTCCTAACAATACCGGTGCGGGCGCAAGCCTTGAAAGCACCGGTACAGACAGCCGTGAGAAGGAAGAGACTCCCATTGACAGCGACCAGAAGAAGGCCGAAATTATAGCGAGCCGAAACCTGGAAGAAATTGAACTACGAGTTCAAACGGTTGGCGCAATGTACCGGGAATGGCACGAGTACCGATGCGACAAATTTTACAAACACATTTTACCGGGCCTAACCGATGAACAATGCTTCAGAAGGATGAAGAGATAGAAGAAAATGTCATAGGCCTCACAAACGCCGAAACTCTTAACGAAGCCAGGGACCGATGCGCCATTGTGAGACCGCGTGCTCGGTTACAAAAGCTAACCGTACGTATCCGAAAGCTTACAGAGAGGTACGTTCCGGGAACACCGATGGCTAACTTACAGCTCTTGGTGTTAGAAAAGCTTGAGATAGCGAAAGGAGTATTCGTTGTAGAAATTGATCGGCTTGAAGCGGTGTACAGACAGCGAGAAAAACCGCACTCTCCAGCTCCTGAGACCAGTAACGGTCAGAACCGAAGTGAAACGCCTACTCTAGCGGATCCGGCCATAAATGAAACCGACGAAAGGATTGAAGCTCCTTTCACCGGGCAAGTTGAAACTACTCAACCTAGGATTTCCGAACCGGGAGTCACTAAAGAAAGGGTCAAGTCCCTTATTCAAGAGTTTGCGGACTCAACGGTTCAACCATTGGAGACGAAAGTCAAGAAAGCCGTGCGCCAAACACTCCTGCTCGCCGAAAAGACGAGGGATGATCTCGTAAAGGCAGAGGAACGAATCACAAAAATCGAAGCCGACTACCGGGACGACACTATTATGCGCAACGAACATCTTCAACAAACCAAGGACTTGGATGATAAGACCTCAAGAATAGTAGATGACTTGGATCGGCATGAAAGGGAAACCGAACAACGATTCACAGAGGTAGATGAGGATCTAGGATGGTCGAGCAATAAAGCCGATTCGACACTCGAAAGGGTCATAGATCTGGAAAGAAGAATGCAACCTTGAAGACCGCAACGACAAGCTCGAAGCCGACCTCAAGGCGCTCACCGCACAAGTAGATGAATTAATCAAGGACAAGTTGAATGCTGATACAGCGGTTGAGGAGGCAAATGCCCGAGCGGCTAAGGAAGTCCAAGATGCGCTAGACGAAGAAACGCGGAGAGAAAAGGAGCCACCGCGACTATCTGAAGAGGAAATAGTCGAGCGCGAACGAATCACAATGGCTAAGTATCCGGGACTTGCAAAGTCCATAGCCGCTCAAGCTGCGTAGGATGCAGAGCGGTTAAATACTGAAAGACAAAGACTTGATGAATTTGCAACCGCTCACAAGAAGAAAAAGGCAGCTTCCTCCTCTTCGGCTCCGATAAAACGAAAGAGGAAAGTCTCGGCAAGAAAAATGTTGGAGAGGATCACTGAAACAAATGTCGATACTCCACCAAATCCACCGCAATCCGAGGATGAAGATGAAGAACATCTGGCGGAGCGTTCTACAAGAGAGCGAGTCTCCGATACGGTTCCAATCAGCACGGTTGGTCAACCGCAAGCTGAAGGATCATCCTCAAGACCGGATCAACCAAATAAGAAAACACCGACCAATAATATGATGGACGGCTTCACGTTTTCCGAATCAGACTAGGGGATTTACTTTCTTACCTTATGTTGCTTTCGATCTATTTCGGTTACTTTTATATATATATAAAGTTATTTTTGAAACCGGCCTATACTTGCATTTCTACATGATTTTGATAATTTTAAATAAAATAATCAAAAAGGGAGAAATTGATAAGATAAAAGATTAGATCTTTCCAAAAATTTTCTCAAAATTCTTCCAAATTTTTCGAAATATTCTCCCAAGTCAGTCTCCAAAAAATCCGGTGAAACAAAGAACAGGCCTACGTTTGCAATCTTACATGATTTTGATAATTTTAAATAAAATAATCAAAAAGGGAGAAATTGTTAGATAAAATTAGACCGGTTCATAGAACTTAACAAATAAACCTTCCATGCAGGAATAAGGAACCGAACCGGTCAAACAAATGAACCGGTTAAGAAGATTAACCGGTCAAGCTATTAAACCGACTAGGAACATTCGAAACATGACCGCACAAAGAAAGGATCGGCCAAAGCTAAAAACCGGAAACACCAGACAACCGATCAGCTAGAAAACAAAGGAATAACCAGAAGATGTCCGGTTAAACCAATTACACCGGAAGCCATCCGGTGAAAAGCCAAATGACCGACCAGCACAAGAGGTTACTTTGGGTATCTGTTGAGAATGATACCAAAGGAACAGACTGAACATTTCCATATCCATACAAGTCTGAGGAAAGTCTGCAGGCTGCAGAAGACAGTCCTACAGGATCTTTCCACTTTCAGGATAAATCAGAGGCAATCTTCCAAGTACAGACAACTGTCTAACCAACAGTTACCACATTGAGTAAAAGACAAACCTAGCAGGTTTGTCTTACACACTGGAAGAACAGACTGCAAAGTCTGTAGAGTTGACCGCCAGGTCTGAAAAGATTACCGTAGGGTCTGAATCACTGAACCTCTGCTCAGCCAATCACATTCAAGAAAGCGAAATATGACCGTTGGCATATTTCGCCTATAAAAGGAGCAGCTGAAGAGGAGTAAACGTGGGACACAATACGCGACAAGGGATATAGTAAACAATTAACTTACAAGTGATAAGATTGTGTTCTCTCTCTAGAAAGCATAAGTGCTAAAGTTGAAGTGTGTATTTTACAATTTCGGTGTAAATTGTAAGGGTGTTATCGAGCAGGAAATAAGTCTCGATCGGATTGTATTTGTATTCCTTAGTGAATATCCTTCTCGCGGTTTCGAGAGGAAGGGGTGACGTAGGAGTTTTATCTCCGAACATCCATAAAAACCGACTTATATTAACCTATCTACACCGCCCTAACCGACTCTACACTATCCAAACCGAATCACCAGGTTACAAAAACCGACCCATCAATTTTCAAACCTATATCATGCAGAACCGGTTCTGCCTATCCTAAGAGTGTGCCGCTTCAACCTGAAACAAACCTCTTCCACGCTTGAACCTGGTTCAAGGGTTTGTGACAGTTTGTGTAGTATTAAAACCCCGGTATTAATCTCTAACCGGATTAATCACCACCCTTTGAGTGAGGCGCGCTAACCGGCCCAACCCCGGTCCTCCAGCCGCGACCTAGATCCTAACACTATATCCGTAGTAAAAAGCTAGTTGAAGGAATTCCTGATATAGAATTTAACAAGGATAAGGTTTGTTCAGCATGTCAAATGGGTAAACAAACTAAGTCAACCTTTAAAATTAAAGGACACATTCATTCTAACCGATGTTTAGATCTTCTTCACATGAATTTATTTGGACCAATTAGGGTTACCAACCTAGGTGGCATGATTTATACTATGGTTGTTATTGATGACTATTCTAGATATACATGTGTGACATTTTTGACATCTAAACGTGAAACCGCATCAAATTTAATTACATTGCTTAAGCGTTTACAAAATGAAAAATCAACACGCATAAACAACATTAGGAGTGATAGAGGAACCGAATTTACAAATAGTACTCTAAATGCATTTCTTGATGAATCCGGCATTAGACACGAGTTGTCTAGTGCTAGAACTCCTCAACGAAACGGCCTGACCGAGATAAGAAATCGAACTCTCAAGGAAGCCGCAAGGTCTATGATAGCCGATTCGGGTGTTGCTCAAAAATTCTGGGCTGAAGCTATCAGTACCGCATGTTATACACAAAACCGGTCTTTGATCAATAAGTTTCACAATAAAACACCGTATGAAGTGTATTTTGATAGGATTCCCAACATTCGGTATTTTAAAATCTTCGGTTGTAAATGTTACATTCACATTAACGGCAAAAATTACCTATCTGCTTTTGATGCTAAATCCGATATTGGGATCATGCTAGGTTACTCAACGGTTAGTAAAGCATATAAAGTATATAATACTAGAACTTAAACTGTGGAAGAATCTCTTCATGTTGTATTCGATGAATCGGTTGAAAGTAACACTGCCTCATCCTTTGATCTACACAACAGATTGGAAAATAATAATATCCATTCTGATAGTGAAGATGAGGTTCCAGTTTTCAAACGGTTTGTCCATGACCAAATGGGTGCTGATGAAACCCAGTCGGATCAAGCTGCCACACAGTAGGAAGCTGACACCTCGGTTAAAACTAAGGAAATCGGTCGGTCTGACATTATTGATCAGCCTACCGATACGTCTAGCCTTGATTAAACAAACGGTATTTTGGTAGACACTCTTGAACCGAATCTCAAAAGGAACACAAATCATCCTCCTGAGCTTATTATAGGTGACCCTTCAAAACCCGTTCAAACTAGGCAACAAATCATGGAGGAATACTTTAATTCCGCTTTCATATCCCAGATTGAGCCGAAAAGGGTGGATGAAGCATTGTCGGATCCGGATTGGATCTTGGGAATGCAAGAAGAGTTAAACCAGTTTGAGATTAATAAAGTCTGGTACCTAGTCCCTAGACCGAAAGATCAACCGGTCATAAGAACAAGATGGTTATTCAGAAATAAACTCAATGAAGACGGTTTGGTTACGAAGAACAAAGCCAAATTAGTGGCACAAGGATACAAACAGGAAGAAGGCATTGATTTTGAAGAATCATTTGCTCATGTAGCTAGGATTGAAGCCATTAGGATTTTTCTAGCCTTTGCTGCTTTCAAAAATTTTAAAGTTTTTCAAATGGATGTTAAAAGTGCATTTTTAAATGGTGACCTACGCGAAGAAGTATATGTTGAACAACCACCCGGTTTTAAAAATGCTTAACTGCCTAATCATGTATACCGCCTAAATAAAGAACTGTATGGTTTAAAACAAGCTCCTAGAGCTTGGTATGATACACTAACCACATTTTTGTTACACCATGATTTCACCATAGGTTCAGTGAATAAAACCCTATTTAAATTTGAGAAAAAGGGGCATATTCTACTTGTTCAAATATGTGTAGATGATATTATTTTCGGATCAACCGATCCTAAGCTATGTGATAAATTCTCAACCTTGATGACTAACAAATTTGAAATGAGTATGATGGGAGAATTAAGTTTCTTCCTAGGACTTCAGGTTAAATAATTGGAAGGAGGAACGTTCATCAGTCAGCCCAAATATACAAAGTAACTTCTAAAGAAATTTGGGATGGACACATGTTTCTCTGCCGCTACTCCAATGAGCTCATCAATCAAGCTGGACAAAGATGATGACGTTCAGGCAGTAGACCTGACGGCCTATCGCGAAATCATCGGTTCACTTTTATACCTAACAACAAGTAGACCGGGCATAATATTTGCAGTCGGAGTATGTGGAAGATTCTAGGCTAATCCCAAACAGTCTCACTATACAGTCGCTAAGCGAATCTTGAAATACCTAAAGGGAACCCCTGAAGTCGTTCTGTGGTATCCAAAGGACTCATCCTTTAACCTCACAAGCTACTCGGATGCAGATTATGCATGCTGTAAAGTAGACAGAAAAAGTACCAGCGGAACATGCCAATTCTTAGGTAATCGGCTTGTTTCATGGCACAGCAAGAAGCAAACATCGGTTGCCACGTCAACCGCAGAGGCTGAATATTTGGCAGCCGAAAGTTGTTGTTCATAACTCCTTTGGATTCAACAACAACTAAAGGAGATGATGAACAGGAGAATCTTGGAATAAGTAATAAAGAAGCTCTTGAAAATGGACTGGGAAATCTTGGGTTTTGTGAAATCAAAAGATCAAGTGCAGAAGAAGACAATTTGGTCTTGAATAAGGCAGTGAGCCTTAATTCTGAAGTAGGGCAAATAAAAACCGATAACAAACATGAATCTAGTAGTGAAGAAGTTCAAAGTCAGAAAAGATCTACTAAAGCAGAACAAGATGAAAATCGAAGACAAAGCAGAAAGATCCTGGATCCAGAAGCTACTAAATCTATCACAGGAGAAGATGAGATCTACATGAGGCAACCCTCACTAAATGACAATAGTATTCCATGTAATCAAATTGTAGCCATTGAGGATAGTGAGGCAAGTGATGCTTATGATTTCTCTGATGAAGAGGTCCAGGACAGTCTGGAAAGTCAGGAACCCAACACTTATATTCATTCATGAATATAGTAACATGGAACATAAGGGGACTCAATGACCCTCTAAAATGTAAAGAAATCAGGAGGATCATTGAGAATCAGAAGATCACTATTATGGGTATTCTTGAGACAAAAGTCAAAAGTCGGAACGTTGAGAAGGTTAGCAAACTGTGTATTGATAGTAGCTGAGAAATCATTCATAACTCAAATGACAAAATGGGCAGAATCTGGGTTATTTGGGATAACAAAGTTGTTGAGGTGATGACTCTTTTTTCGAATGATCAAGCAATCCTGGTGGAGGTCAAAGACAGAATCACAAGAATCGTGTTTAATCTTGCTATTATCTGTGGTAGCAACTCAAGCACGGAAAGAAGACTCCTCTGGAATTGTCTTAGAAATTGGATCGGTATTGATAAATCTTGGGCTGTCCTCGGTGATTACAACGTAACTAGAAACGAATCTGATCGTAGCCCAGAATCTGAAATTACTCGGGATATGATTGAATTTAATGACTGCATCAGAGATATGGGTTGTATCGAGCCTACCAATTCTGGGAACTTCTTCACTTGGTCTTCTACGAGAGGGAATGAACAAATTAGAAAAAGTAGAATTGACAGATGTCTGGTAAATGAGAACTGGATTAACCAATTTTCGAGAAGTCAACTTCATGTTTTGAATCCGGGTATATCTGATCACTGCCCGATTAAATTGTTCTAGGAAAAGGAAGAAAGGTTCAAAAGGCCCTTTAAATTTTTCAATTTTTGGATGGATAACGATAAATTCAAGGGTATCCTCGAAAGCGTATGGTCAACAGATGTCAGAGGTTCCAACATGTACAGGGTTTCTGAGAAACTTAAGCTCCTAAAAAATCATCTCCAAAGCTTTGACAAGAAGAAGTTCAGCAATATCTCCAATAGAGTTCTGGCTGCTAGAGAAGAACTGGAAGAGGTTCAGAAAAAGTTATTAAGCGATGATAGTGATGAACAACTCAATGAAACAGAAAGATATGCGCTTAAAAACTTCAGGAAGTTGAGTCTGCTTGAAGAGAATTTTGTTAGACAGAAATCAAGACAGAGTTGGCTTTCGCTGGGTGACAAAAACACAACTTTCTTCTACAGAAAATGCAAGGCTAGAAACATGAGAAACAATGTATACAGGCTGAAGAATGATGATGGTGAATATGTTCAGGGTCAAAAGGGTGTCCAAGATCTGGCTATTGATTTCTATAAGCAGCTTATGGGTACAAGAAAGCAGCATCAAAGTCACCTGAATACCTTGTATCAAATTATTGATAGGAAAATCTCTGCAGAAGATAGTTGCGAGTTGATAAGGGTGGTCACGAAGGTTGAGGTTAAAGAAGCTCTGTTTAATATTGATGGGAATAAAAGCCCGGGTCCTGATGGGTTTAATGCACAGTTCTTCAAAGATAATTGGTCGGTTGTGGGTAAAGATGTTACTGATGGGGTTCTGGAGTTTTTCAAAAACAGGAAGATGTTAAAGCAATGGAATACAGCGGTCATAACCTTGATCCCCAAAACTGCGGTACCTGAGAAAGTACAAGATTTCAGACCAATTTCCTGCTGCAATGTGATTTATAAAATAATTTCCAAAATCATTTCTAAACGTTTTAAAAATGTTATAGGAAAAATAATAAATCTTAATCAATCTGCATTCATCCCCGGTAGGACAATCTCTCATAATATTCTTCTCATGCAGAGCCTATTAAAAGGCTACGGGAAAAAGAAAATATCCCCGAGAGTGGCTTTCAAAATAGATATCAAGAAAGCTTTTGACTCTGTTAGATGGGAAGCCATTCGAGACTTTCTGGTTGTTTCTGCTTTTCCTATGATTTTTATCGATTTGATTATGCAATGCGTTTCATCATCCTGCTTTGTTGTTAGCGTCAATGGAGTCCACAGAGGCTATTTCAAGGGTGAAAACGGGGTAAGGCAAGGGGACCCCCTCTCTTCTTACCTTTTCGTAGCTATCATGGCGATCTTTGAGAGCATCTTCGCGATGTTCCGAAATAATCGTCCATACATCTTTCACCCATTCTGTGAGGTAGAGGAGGTAACACATTTATGCTTTGCTGACGATTTGTTCATTCTAGCGCACGCGGACGTTGATTCCATTAAAACTATTAGGGCTGCACTAACGTTCTTTTCTGAGGTAACAGGTTTAACTATTAATGAAAGCAAAAGTGTGGCATTTTATGGAGGCGTGAAGGACGAAACAAAACAGGACATCTTCAACATCATGGGCATCAAGGAAGGCAGATTTCCCATAAGGTACTTAGGAATTCCGTTAACTGCGAAGCAGATCGAGATCTCACACTGCAAGCCGCTGATTGAAAAGGTAAAAAACACGATATCTGGCTGGGCAGCGAAAAAACTTTCTTATGCAGGGAGGATCGAACTTATCAAAACCGTGGTTATGGGCATAGTTGGCTATTGGGCGCAGCAATTGGTCATTCCGAAGAAGGTAATGAAGGAACTCGACACACTGATGAGAAACTTTATCTGGGGTAATAGTGGAAGAGGAGGAAAGAAAGTCAAATGGACCGCTCTCTGCAAACCGAAGGACGAGGGAGGCATCGACTTGAAGAACTGTATCGAGTGGAACAAGGCTCTAACCTTCAAGCATCTGTGGGCTTTGGAGCGCAATCAGGAGTCACTATGGATCAAATGGGTGCATACGAGATTTATGAAACACGAAACCAGCATCTGAACCTGCAAAATTCACGAAGGTATGAGCTGGTCTCTAAAAAAGATTCTTAAACTAAGAAGCGATATTGCAGATCTTTATGACATCCGACTAGGGGGCGGGAAAGGCACTCTATTCTGGCACGACCCTTGGTTTGAAAACTAGCCTATCATCGACAAGGAGCAGTTTCAAAATACTCGTATCAGAAGGGACTACGCAAAAGCGAAAATCAGAGACATCAAATACGGGAATTGGAACTTGCTCTTGAGAAGAATTCCAGAAGGAAAGAGGATACTTGATCATATAAGTAACATACAACTACACGACAAACCGGATATTCATGAATAGAAAGCTGAGGACAATGGGAAGCTGGTATTGAAGAAAATATGGGAGGTAATCCGGGAAAAAGCGCAGAAAGTAGAATGGGCTCCTCTTGTATGGTCAACGAAGATTATCCCTCGACACCAGTTCATCCTATGGCTCGCCTTCTGGGAAAGACTCAACACACGTGATCGTATCAGTAAGTATATGAGCATCCCGGACGCGAGCTGTCTTCTATGCATAGGAAATGAAGAAACCATAGATCACATATTCGGGAGCTGTTGTATTGCTTCGGAGCTTTGGGACAGATTCTATAAAAGCCTGGAGCTGATCAGTTTCCCAAGCGAATGGAATAAAATCAAAGAAGCGGCACTACTCAAAGCCAAGGGAAATAGATTTGCAACAAGCGTGTTCAAGTGCGGCTTTGGAGCAGTGGTGTATAACATTTGGAGAGAACGGAATGCAAGGGTATATGACAGAACCCGCAGGAGCATTGACGAGTTATGGAAAGATATTGTATCGGATTGTAGCGCCCTCGCGGGAACGTGGAGAGGAATTCCAAGCACGGAGCAGAACTGGAATATCTACAGGAACTGGAATTTACCATTTTTTAAACTCACTAGAATTGAAAACATTGTAAACAGATAATTCATTTACGTTTTTAGCTTTTATTCAGAATGTTACGACTTCAAAATCATTCTAGGCTGTCTAGAATGATCTCTTAAACTCGTGGTTTTTTTTCCCGTTTTTGGGAATTTTTAATGAAATGACGCTAAGTCGTTTTCCCAAAAAAAAAAAAAAAAAAAAACAACTAAAGGACTTCGTTATCACCGCCGAAGAGTCTCCTATTTTCTGTGACAACACAAGTGTCATAGCAATCACATACAATCCAGTTTTACACTCTAGAACCAAGCACATCGACATAAGACATCACTTCATCTGGGAACATGTCATGCAGAAGCATATTCGGCTGGAATATGTAGCAACGGATCAACAAGTAGCCGATATTTTCACAAAGCCCCTACAGGAAGCTAAATTTTCTTACTTCAGAAACATACTTGGCTTAACCGATATTAATCAACTCATTTCTTAAACCTTTAATCTCTAAAGGGAAAATCGGCTCGGACAGACAAAATTGGTAGTTCTTCCTAAAAATGTCGAAAACCAAATTTACCATCGTATCTATTGAAGAACCGCTTTGTCTATCAGTTACAGTAATCCGACTAGTTACTTAGTACCTACACTAATTAACTGCATCGGGACCAATGACTGAAAACCGACCGGTTTGGAAATAATATATTCTGGATTATTTGGGTTCCGAACAAAAATGGAACAACTGTCTGTGTTTAGATGTATCTGTTCTGAAAAGATACATTTTCAAAACAAAATAGTCATACCTCAAAAGACGTGAAGATATGATATCTTTCACCGTCCAGGCCTATGACTCACACCTTAGGTTGTAGACATACCTAATTCATGCAATATGTTTTATCCTATGGTTAATAGACTAAATCACCTGCTATACATTGGATAATACTATCACCCCTCAACTAATATATAAGTTAGGTGAACATCAGATAAATTATTCACAATATCAACTTATCATCTCACTCAGACAAAAATGTCTCAGTTCCAAAACATTCTCCAAGTTGATTTTAATTTCGCTCAAGGAACAGAACACTACGAGATATTCAAAATGATCAAGTCTCTAGAAGACATCGGTCTGAAATTCTTTCTAGATGACAAACATGTCATCTTCCCTAAGACCGTACTCGAATTTTTCCATAACGATAGGGTCTTCCGTGGTACCCCGTACTTTGATACCCTCATTCAATCTAGGGTTGGAGGAACGGTGTTTGACTTCTGCGAGGGTGATCTAGCTCGGTGCTTCGACCTTCCAAAGCAAGGTCTTACCGATCTGAACAATCCGGCCGAACTAAAGGCCGAAATCTCTTTGAACTTCTCTCGCTCAAACTGTCCGGTCAATGACAACGAAGCTCGGTCATCATTGAGGGCTGAATACCAGCTTCTCAATGACATCATCAGTCGGGCCATCCTAGGAAAGGATGTCACGAACACCTATTGCGCCACCGTTTTCAACATGATGACCGCTATCACAACTAATACTCCGGTCAATTGGTCCAGAGTGTTGTTCGACATCTTGATCTGGATGATCACCACTCGTCATATTGGCTTCATTCCCCAGATCAACTTTCTACTCATGGAACTCGGGGTTCCGCTATGTCCGGGCGAGGGGCTGAACCAGTCCCAAGTCGTGACTAGGGAATTCGCCGACTCCTTCTATGAGTGGTTCGAAAAATCTTGGAAGAAGAAGAACCGACACCTCAACTCCTCCGGCAATTAGTAACTCTTTCTTACAACCGGTTATTTTGCTGTACGCACCGGTTGTATTGTTATCCTACTCAATTATGATCCCTTTCGGTTTAATCTATGTTTCTTTCGGTTTATTGTAATTCCTCCTCCATTAATGAAAACTATCTTTTGAATTCCAATTGCATGGTAAATTACACAAACTTAGTTACTTCCCAATTAGATTATAAGCCTCGGTCTCCGCAACCGGTCAAAAAGTAACCCCTTCCCAAGGCGTTTTGGAAACATAAATATTCCCAACATTAATAAGACAAAACGGAATATTAGCATTAAATTCTTTTATTTCCCTCCAATTTCAAATCTATATAAGGATCCTCCCTTTATCAATCCGACAAACCTCCAAACAACTTATATTTTTAAAATCCCTCTCTCTCTCTCTTAGAAAGATTTGAAATATGTCTAATCGCACTCTAAGGAATTATCTGTGCATCGACTTCGACTCTGTCCTCAACATGGAGGATGTTGAAATAAGGGAAATACTTTTTGAATCCCTTAACGACACCGGCCTTCGTGATTTCCTTGAAGAATCTGGACCCATGTTCATTCCAGAAGTGTTGGAATTTTTCGATAATGCATTCATGCTCGGCGATGTCATTACTTCCATCGTGAAAAACAATATTATTATTCTCCCCGAGAGCAGTCTCGCTGGGATGTTTAATCTGCCAACTGAAGGGTTCTCCGACTTCCCATCCTGGGTGGGCAGTGCAGAAGTTGACTATGCTGAAATGTTCTCCGGAACCGAAACACCGGTGGAGAATCACGGTCTAAAAACCAGCCTCGCCCCTCACATCCAACTCCTGCATGAGATCGTTAACCGGTCAATCATCTGCCAATCCCCAAACTAAAACTAATCCAAGAAAACTTTTGATATGATGACCTACATCGTCAGCAATACCCCATCAACTGGGCGTCGGTCATCTATAATAATTTGAAAACCATGGTCGAAACAAAGAGAGAATTCGGCTATGCTCCTCAACTAAGCCGGGTTCTTCGGGCCTACGTTCCAAACCTGGGACCGGGTACACTGGTGAACCTCTCGAATGTTCTCAACGAGGAGGGGGTAGATGACAAACTTTCTAAAATGATCGTCATGTAATTTTCTCTTTCTTTTGTGTACTTCAAACCGATCTTCGTATCGGTATCTATTATGTCTTTCTTCCTCAATCAAATGATCATTTAAATTACTATGTTCAAAAATCGGTTCAAAATCACAAAGTTAAAATATCGGTTTAAATTCTCAACCGGTTAAAATCGATTACCGTTTCCCTAAATCACCGGTTAAATAACCGCCTCATAAATAACCGGCTACATTAAATCACCGCATTCTTAATCAACGGTTAATGAATTAACCGCTCAAAGAATTACCGCCTTAAATAAATTTCCCGCTCAACGTTTCCCGCTCAATGTTTGCCGCCCAATGCTTGCCATCCAAAGTCATTTTGAAGGGAAATTTCCCACCCATTCTTGATGTGACGGTTCGCGGCGGTTTGCATTCCTATCCGCGACTATAAATACCCTCATCAGTCATTTTATTTCTTTCTTCCGCGAAACTGCTTTCTCTCACTAGCACTCAAATCCTTCCTAAGCTCTCAAGCTCCCAATCTCCCAATCTCTCGATCTCTCCAAGTAAAAAATGGGTCTCGAGTCAGTGCTATTCACCCACATCTACCAAGTAGACTTTGAAGAAATTCGATCCAACGGATCGACGGAGGCTAAACGGGTGCTAGATCTTATTTCTGCCTCCGGTCTTGAACACTTCCTGAACAGACCGTTCATCCTGTATCAAGACGCGGTCATGAAATTTTTTCCAAACCGCCGTACACAGTAAGGGAGTTATATCCGCAACAATCGGCGGACAACCGTTCCAACTCACAAAAGAATCGGTTGTTGAAGTTCTCCGCTTACCGATAGAAGGAAGCGACTTCTCGGTGCTTACAAACGAGGATACATTCCATGCGGTCTGCTGCGATGTATCGGATACCAAAGAACCGATAGCAGTATCCGGTAAGAATAATTCCCTCAAACCAGAATATAGGCCACTTTGCGAGATTCTCTCAAAGTAGGTTCAAAGAAGAGAAGGCAACTACGATAGCCTCACACGTTCAAAGATCGAGATGATAGCCGGTTTGGTCAACAACATTAAAATAAACTAGACAAAGGTAATTTTCTCTAACTTATGTGAGATGGTGGATCCATCTTCAAAACGGTCGTGGGGATACGCCGTTCCACTCGGCAAGCTGATGCGCCACTTCAACGCCGAAACCGGCCCGTGCGTCATCACTCCTACCAGCAAAATAATCAAATCCACTCACTTTCTAAGACCGGAGGACAAACCGGGCAGGACAAAGGTCTCCGGCAGTAAAAAATCAAGCGCCCGAAGGAAATCGTAGCCTAAAAAGAAAAAGGCTCTGGTGGGTGAAAAATACGAAAGCAAGGCGGCTCCGCAACCGACTGGGTCGGCTAATCTTCAGGCCGACACCCCTAATCCGGAAAACTCGGCGTCTAGCTCTAGCCGGACTCTCTCCCACAACACCGAGGAGGATCAGTTAGACAAAGGGAAGAAGAAGGTGGTCGAAAAACAATCGACCAGAAATGATGATGTGGAAACCGGTCCAACCGGGCAACTGGAAACTGCGGACGAAAACGTTCGACAACTGGGAGAGGAACTCGTGCTGCGATCATGCTCATGCTGCGAGCGATGTCTATTTTCAATAGGCTCTGAACCGGCAGGAAATCCTCTATACCGATATGTTACCGGAGCATCACGCTGATCGAAGGTATGAAAAGCTGATTGAGATGGAGACGGCGGTACTCAACTTTACCAAAGCTAAGAGCGTGGTCACCGCTCTTCGAAGAGGAAAGATGGTCGAACCGCACGCCCGATTGTTAGAACTCTTCGGCCATATTTGTTATCTTCGTGAGAAGCATGTCCTTGGGACGGAGGAATCCCAGTTTGAGGTCTTGGTGCTGGAAATGCTAATGGATAAGGAACGGGAACTGACCGATGAGTTGGCACGGTTAGAATCGGAACCCGCTCACCAAAAGCGTCACTCTTTTCCAGATCTCATCATGAAGGTGATGGCGGTGAAGAATCCAACGGCGGTCCGAATCCAAATGAGACCGAGAATATCCCTTTTTCACCGGAACCCACGGTCAACAACGTTGAAATCGAAACGGGTACTTCGTTCACCAACCGACACGAATCTCCGCAAACCGACAATGCATCGGTGCCTGCTATAACCGAGGATAGGGTCAAGGACATAATCGAGGAGTTTGTCAATACTGCCATCATGTCGTGGCAAAAGAAAATAAAAGCAAACGCGACGAAATCCAACCGTTGATTGAGTCTACCGGTGAAAGGCTGAACTCCGCGGTTCAACGGATTACGGCAATTGAAGACAACTACGACATGACCGATCAACTATTCAGCTCCACGGTACAAAGAACGACAAATCTGGAGAACGATTTTGCTCAAACCGACCAACGGGTCAGTTTAATGGATCAAAAGATAATAACAACAGATCAAAGGCTGGCAACTGTTGAAGAAGGGTTGTCTCAATCTGGTACCCAGGCCGAGTCAATATTTGAAAGAATGGCAACGCTTGAAGAAAAGCATGCCCGAACCGAAGCCGAGCTAAGGGCGGTCTCCGAACAGCTGGCGGAGATGATAACGGCCAAATTAGCAGCCGACGAAGCACTTGTAAAAGCAAATGAAATCGCGGCTTAGAAGATTCAAGAGGCCGAAGACGAGCGAGTACGATTTCAAAAGGAAATGGAACAGGCGGATGCAGACTTGGCCCGACATGTTCAAATAGTAGAAGATGTTGCACCGGCCCAAGCGGTTCAGAAAAATGAGGAGGCAACTCGGCTACTCGACCAACAGCTAGCACTCGAAGAGATCGTCGATGCACATAAGAAGTCGAAGGCAGCTGCCCCATCAACCGGACCGACCTATATTTTACTTCTTACATGGTTTTGAATGTTTTTAATTAAATAATCAAAAAGTGAGAAATTTATAAGATAATTTTTTTTTTCAAAGACAAAATTTTTCTCAGATTTTTCGAAAAAAATTTCTAAGTCATTTTCCAAAAATCCGGCCAAACGAACTTTTAAAGAAACCGGCCTACAATTTACTTCTTACATGGTTTTGAATATTTTAAATAAAATAATCAAATAGAGAGAAATTGTTAGATAAATTAGACCGGTTAAAATAAGAACTTAACAAAATAATCTTCCTGTGCAGGAACGGTTAAAGAACTAGGATCGGTCAAGTAATCCAACCGGTCAAGAATCTAACCGATCAAGAAGACAAGACCGGTTAGAAAACAAGGCAAAAGATGTAACCAAAAACCGGAAGTCATCCGGTTAACCTGAAGCTATGAAAAACCTGAAGTCATCCGGTTAACCTAGACAACCGGTAGACATCCTAAACCGAAATGCATTTAACCGGAAAACCGATGAAAAAACTATTTGAGAAAGAAGCCAAGAACATCAAACTAAGTACAATCTACAAGTCGGTGCAAACAGATACTTTGAGTATCCGCGGAAGATGATACCAAAGGAACAAACCATAACATTGCCATATCCATACAAGTCTGAGGATACTCTGCAGGCTGCAGAAGACCGCCCGACAAGATCTTTCCACTCTAGGATAAGTCAGAGACGCAACCTTCCAGGTGCAGGTAACTGTCCAACCAACAATTTCTATATTAAGTAAAAGACAAACCTAGCCGGTTTGACCTACACATTGGAAGTCTAAACCGCCAGGTCTGAAACACTAAACCTCTACTCAACCAATCAGATTCAAAGAAAAGAAATGTGACCGTTGACACATTTCACCTATAAAAAAAGGAGCTGAAGAGGAGTAAAAGTAGTTACAAGTTACAAGAAACAACAATTAAGAGTTTCAACAACCCAAGTTACAAGTTGTGTTTATCTCTCTAAGATTAAAGAGCTTAAGTGTGCATTTAAAGTAAGATTACAATTTCAGTGAGAATTGTACGAGTGTTTATCGAGCAACAAATAAGTCTCGATCGGATATTGTGTTTGTGTATTCCTTAGTGAATATCCTTCTCGTGATTTCGAGAGGAAGGGGTGACGTAGGAGTTTTATCTCCGTACATCCATAAAAACCTGTCTTGCACCTCGATCTCCAGCTCTTATATCCGTATGATGAGTGCGGTCTGCCTAGTGATCTGTTTCTGCTCGAGCATGTCGCTCATACGCCCTAAGCTCTTCTGAGTAGTTTCCCATCGCGCCTTCAACTCGCCCACCTGTGCGAACAGGGAGGGCTCGTTTTCCTCTGCAGGCATGCCTATGAGCTCTTCAAGCTCGGTCAGTCGCGTGTCCGTTTCTGCTTCGAAATCTTCTTGGACCGCACGACTGCTGCTACTAGTCTTCTTCATTATTTTCTTTCGCCCAAAATATACGTCGCTGTGCTCTGATACCACTTGTAACGAAGGGTCTGTCTAATGCGGAAAAACACACCAAAATTCACAACTTTGGCTAACCCTTGTCCGGCACAGGTCCTCCTCGCAAGAACCTGCTCAACCACTCCCTACTTAAGATTTTCTCCCAAGTAAATAAACATCCCAGCAAAGATATATTTCTCCAAGAACGAACAGAATATAAAGAAAATAGAAAACAGCAAAGAGGCAACACAATATTACGGCCGAAGCCAACCTTAGATCTTACTATTGATTCACACACAACCAATGAAAATACAAGGAACCCACGGGTAGGCACAATCCCTAGGCTCAAGAATATCTCTCTAGTTCTTAATTGATGACTTGATCGATTTCTTGATTGAATGCCTTAGGGTCGCCTCCTCTAGAGATATAAATAGGATAGAAAACGTGTACAACAAACTTTGCCTAAGTCTACGCTGAATAAATCATCTAAGACTTAGTCTACCGAAAATATAGGGACTTTGACCGGGCCTTCCCGAAATACTCGGTCTCGGCCAAGACTTCTTCCATCTTTGACTTAACGCTGCGCCTTTCTTCGGTCGCCCAGTGGATCGGGACATTATCGGTCCAAAACTGGCCCAAGGCCCAATCCCTGGTCGAGGCCTGACCCATGCACAATGATCTGGCCCATGCTGAAACGCTTCGGTCCTCGGTCTTCTCTTTCCCCTCGGTCTGATGCGTCGGCCAGGCTACCTTCTCTCGGTCCCTACTTCATCTAGGCTACCTTCTCTCGGTACCTGCTTCCGCCCTGCACACTTTTCCGCACATATGCCAAGGCCCCCACACGCGTGCCTTGGTATCTCCGATCTGGTGCCCGAGCTCCACACTTGGCTCTTTTCTGGGCACCTCCTCTCGGTCCTGGCCTGCACTCAAGTTAGCCAGGCCGAGAGTCAGCAACTAGGGTTGTGACAAACCAGCCCCACCCACCGGACTCAACGTCCGCGTTGAGGGGTTCTCCACCAGAACCTTACTCGTCAAGTAGGCCTGCACCTTATCCGCAAACTGCCACAGGTTAGTATTACGTACCCATGTAGCATCCTCCCGGCTCTCTCCGTGCCATTGGACTAAGAAGTCCGTGCGCCTGTTCTTGACACTATGACCGGCTGTCCTGTGATCCAGAATCTGGGCCACATTCTTTTCGGTCTCAAACTGCACCACGGGTGGAGCTCGCCTAGACTGCACCCTGGTACCATCGGCCATATCCTCGTGGAACTTCTTCAGATAGCTCACGTGGAAAGTTGGGTGGATCTTCAACCGGTCTGGAAGAGACAACCGATAGGCCACCCGACCGACCCTTTTCAACACCTCAAAAGGCCCATCATACTTAGTAATTAGTGCTCGCTGCCGATTCTTAGCACTAATCCCCTTCCAAATCTGTGGAGTCAACTTCAACAAGACCTGATCTCCGACCTCGAATTCCACTTCTCTTCTATCCGCATCAGCATACTTCTTCATCCGCTTCTAAGCCTTCTCCATGCTCTCCCAAGCCAAGTCTAACATCTCTTGCTTAAGCTTGGCGAAGCGGTATGAAGCAGGACAATCACCCCCACCGTTCCTTAAAGCTACTGTATGCGGGGTATTGGGTTGGACCCCCAATACTATCTCAAACGGACTCTGGCCCGTTGCTGAAGACCGATGCAAGTTGTATCATCCAGGCCGTTCTTTTGAGGAGTTCTGGCACTGGACAACTCGTGTCTAATGCCGGATTCCTCAAGAAATGCATTTAGAGTACTATTTGTAAATTCGGTTCCTCTATCATTCCTAATGCTATTTATACGTGTTGATTTTTAATTTTGTAAACGCTTAAGTAGTGTAATTAAATTAGATGCGGTTTCACTTTTAGATGCCAAAAATGTGACCCATGTATATATAGAATAATCATCAATAACAACCATAGTGTAATGCATACCACCTAGGCTGGTGACCCTAATCGGTTCAAATAAATCCATGTGAAGAAGGTCTAAACATCGGTTAGACTGAATGTTTCCTTTACTCTTAAAGGTTGATTTAGTTTGTTTACCCATTTGACATGTTGAGCACACCTTATCCTTATTAAATGTTATATAAGGAATTCCTTCAACTAACTTTTTATTGCGGATATAGTTTATAGTTTTGAGGTTTAGATGGTTTAACTTTTTATGCCATAGCCAGGTTTGATCATTTTTAGCTACCATGCAAACAGGATGCTCCACTTCATTTTTCCAGTCGACCTTGTATATATTTCCTAACCTATTTCCGGTTAGTAGTGTGCTACCCTGAAAGTTTTTAACTAAGCATGCATGTCTAAGAAATTCTACAGTATATCCAGCATCACACATCTGACTTATACTTAGCAGGTTAAAATGTAGATTTTCAACTAGAAGTACATTGTTAATTGTTAAATTACCATGGACAATCTTACCCTTGCCCATAGTTCTAACTCTTGAGTTGTCACCAAAAACTATCATTGCACCGGTTTCTATTTTGATATCGGTCAGAAAGTTGGTGTTTCCAGTCATATGTCTGGAACAACCGCTGTCCAGGTACCACTCAGGATTTCTTAGCCATTTCTTCATAACTTGTAAAGTACACATATTTACAACTATTTGGTACCCACATTTACTTGGGTCCACGGTTGATTAGTCCATTGGGTATCCAGACTTTAATAAGTCAGATAACTTTCCCGGTTATGGTTCTAATTAGTTTTCCTGTGCTTGACTTGACATCTTTCTGTTGTCCTAAGAGTGTCTTATTTTGTAGTGACTTTTGGTTTATTCTATGTGGTCGTGGATCGGTTTGTTTACCTGTTGGCCGGTTGAGTTTCCTTCTCTCAGGATGAAGCCATTTTTCCGAGTCAGTTGGACTTACATATTTTATTTCTTTTTCCGGTTTTGAGTCACGTTGTGCCTCATTGTCGTTTGAAGAGCTCTTGACAAATCTTATAAAGGGAAGATTGTCTTTTGTGAGTTTCATCTCGTTAGAACGGTTCCGGTTGACGGATCTGTTGTATTTGTATCCAAGACCAAATTTGCATTTGGGATGTCTTTGATAATTAGACATCTGGTTCACCGCTTCACTGGATCTTTTCCATGCTGCTATTCGATACCTGGTTCGTGCATCTTCCTCTTCGGTCAACTCTTGAACTGACTCCTTGAGTTGTTCAGTCTCAAAGGATAGGTTAGGTGCTGCCTCGATTTCTAAGATTTCATCATGTTGAATACTATCGGTTTCAAGATTGGACCGGGTTGGTGCCATAGGGTCGGTTCTAAATTGAGTCAGGTTGGTACTAAGGTTAATAGATTTTTATACTCTACTACCATGTCATTTAGTGCATTAACTAAATCATCTTTAGTAATTTCTTCACAAGAAAAATCAAATACATGTTCTTCGTTTGCCATGAGACAAGAGAGTTCATCATCGTTGTCAATGTGAGCCCATAGACCTTCTCCATCATCGGCTATCAGTGCTTTCTAAATTTCCCTCCCTTCACCGGTTTGTGAGTAGTTGTTTCTTTGGTTCTGATCATCCGGCTTCCGGTCATCCCGTCTTGGTTTTCTGCATTCCCACCTGAAATGTCCCGAACAGTTGCAATTATAACATCTAATATTACATTTATCACCGTAGTTATAGTTGTTATTTGTCGGTTGACTTTTCTTCATGAATCTGCCAAACTTTTGTTCAAGCATTGCCATTGCATCCTCAGTGAATTGTTCAGCGGATTTGATCGGTGCGGCAGCTACCGGTTCTATAAATGTGACTAGTGCCTTAGTAGCGGTTGAGGTTGATGCTTCATCTTCGATTCTGGATCTCATTTTAAACTCATATACCTTCAGATCTTCGAATATATCGTGTAGCTTCATCTTGTTTAGGCAGTTTGATTCTCTCATCACCATCGTCTTTATGTCATATGCACTCGGAAGAGATCTTAAAGCTTTGATGATTGTTTCCTTGTTATCATACTTCTTTCCAAGAGATGATAGCTCATTTATGACATTTGTAAACCGGTCACTGTACTCCCTCATGGTTTCTCCTGGCCTCATCTTGATATTTTCAAACTTCTGGGTAGCCACCATTATCTTGTTTTCCTTGGTTCTTTCATTTCCCTCATTAAGTTGAATCACTGTTTCCCATACTTCCTTTGAGATTTTGCCATCTCTGACCTTATAGAAGGTATTTCTGTCCAAACCTTTGAAGATATGGTTTTTGGCGTGATTATCCAGATTGTTTCTCCTCTTATCCTCAGCTGTCCAATCCTTTCTATCTTTATCAATCTTTATCGGTCCTTCAGACAGGATGAACGGCATCTCATCATCCATAGTAATTAGGTGCAAGTGCATGCATATCTTCCAGTTGGTGAAATCATCACCTTCTAGCATTGGAGGCTTCTCGAAAGTCATGCTTGCTTTCTTCGGGTTGCTTGAGTATTGAAACTAACTGCTCTGATACCAATTATTAGGATCTAGATCGCCTATGGGGGACCGGGGTCTGGCTAACACTACAACACTCAACGGTTGGCGTTTAATCTGGTTAGAGATTAACATCGGTTTCAATACTCCACAGGCTGTCACAAACCCTTGAACCGAGTTTAAGTGCTGAAGTGGTTTGTTTCAGACTGAAGCAACACACACAGGATGAATAGAGGTAGAGTTTAGAGAAAGTCGGTTTGAGGTTTAGTGAGTCGGTTAGAATGATGTAAGTCGGTTATGACAATGCGAGTCGGTTAGAAAGCGGAACCTGCAGAAAGTAAAGAACAAGACACATGTTTTTATGGATGTTCGGAGATAAAACTCCTACGTCACCCCTTCTTCTCAAACCGCGAGAAGGACATTCACTAAGGAATACTCAACTATACTACACAATCGAGACTTATTTATTGCTCGATAAACACTCTTACAATTCTCACAGAAATTGTAATCACACTTCAAATGCACACTTAAACTTTGAATCTTGTAGAGAGATAAACACAACTTGTAACTTGTAACCTTTTGGTTGTTGGCACTCTGAATTGTTGTAACTGCATTTACTTCTCTTCAGCTCCTTCTTTTATAGGTGAAATGTGTTAGGAATATCAAGTTGAATAATACTTTCCTATTGAAATCAATTGATCTGATTAATTTCACAAGTCAACCAAATCATACTAGCAGATCAACGAAGTAATAAAGAACACCAGATTTACGTGGAAAACCCTCTCAACACGGAGGGTAAAAAACCACGGGGCAAAACCAACAGATTTCACTAATCAGTAAAAACCGATACAATTGTTCTTCTCAACTTTAAACCTAAAGTTGAGGTATACATACAGAGAAACTAATTTCATTCAAACCCAAACAAATCTAGGTTTGAGAAAGCATGAAATTCCCTTTACAAATAAGAGAGAAATGAACCTAAGGGTAATCAAGACAAAGAAGGTGATACTTTGTTCTCGTTCTCTTCTTCTTCCTCTATATCTTCTTCTCTTCTTCTTCCTCTATATTTTCTTCACTCTGTTTCTCTTGATCTCTTCACAGAACTCTCACTGAAATTTGTGGTAGAGAGAGAAACAAAATTAGGGTTTATTTGGTTTTTATATTGCCTAATTGGGCTGGACCCATAAGGCCCAACAATCTCCCCCTCTAGCCCACGGAGAGAGACACACCGATTTTCAAGTCATCACTTGGTATTCACGCCGACAAGCCGACAACAAAGCTCAAACTTGTCTTTTGGAACTATCTTCGTAATCATGTCTGATGGATTCTTATCAGTGTGAATTTTCTTCAACTTCATCTGCTGGCTTGCTATTGCATCTCTTAACCAATGAAATCTCACATCAATATGCTTAGTTCTGGAATGATATGTAGCATTCTTCCTCAAATCTATAGCACTCTGGCTATCACAGAAAACAACTGCATCTTCTTGTTGCATACCAAGCTCCAAGAGAAATCTAATCAACAACAATAGCCCTTTACCAGCTTCAGTGGCTGCAATGTATTCTGCTTCTGTGGTTGACAAAGCCACACATTTCTGCAATTTGGATTGCCATGACACGGCTCCCCCTACAAAAGTAACACATGACCTGAAGTGGATTTTCTGTGATCCAGATCTCCAGCCATATCAGAATTAGTGTAACCTTCTAGCACATGTTCACCATTTCCAAAACTCAAACACAAATTGGAAGTGCCTCTTAGATATCTAAAAATCCATTTCACTGCTTCCCAATGTTGTTTTCCTAGATTAGAAAGGAATCTGCTTACCACACCGACTGCATAAGCTATATCTGGCCTAGTGCAAACCATTGCATACATCAAACTCCCTACAGTTGAGGAGTATGGCACACTTGACATTTCATCCTTTTCTTTTTCTGTTGATGGACACAACTTCTTTCTCAATTTCAAATGGCTAGGAATTGGACAACTTACTTTCTTTGCGCCTTGCATATTGAATCTTTCAAGCACCCTTTCAATGTACTTCTCTTTTGACAACCAAAGTCTCTTAGCCTTTCTGTCACGAGTAATCTTCATGCCCAATATCTGGCGTGCTTGACCCATGTATTTCATTTCAAATGTCTTGGACATCTCTTTCTTCAACATAGCTATAAACAGAGCATCCTGTCCTGCAATCAACATATCATCAACATAAAGTAAAAGGATTATAAATTTTCCATTAGGAAATCTTTTGAAGAAAACACATGGATCTGCCTTGGTTTTCTGGTACCCATGACTCATCATAAAGGAGTCAAATTTCTTGTACTACTGTCTCGGGGCTTGTTTCAAACCATATAGACTCTTCTTCAATTTGCAAACCATGTTCTCTTTTTCCTTCACTTAAAATATCTCTGGTTGCACCATATAGATCTCTTCTTCAAGGTTACCATGAAGGAATGCAGTTTTTATATCAAGTTGTTCAAGTTCAAGATTTAGGCCAGATACTAGACCTAACACTACACGAATGGAAGTCATCTTTACCACTGGTGAGAAAATTTCCTCAAAGTCGATGCCTTGTTTCTGTCCAAAACCCTTTACAACCAGTCGGGCTTTGTACTTCATAAGTTCTCCATTTTCATCTCTTTTTAGCTTGAACACCCATTTATTTCTCAAGGCCTTTCTGCCCTTGATGATGTTGCTCATATGTGTCATTTTCTTGCAATGACTTCATCTCGTCTTTCATTGCATCCTGCCACTTAACTTTATCTTTATGAGCTTGTGCCTTCTGAAAACTTTCTGGCTCTCCTTCTTCTGTCAACAGGATATACTCTGAAGAAGGGTATTTTTTAGAAGGTTTTTGCTCTCTTTCTGATCTTCTTACTTGGGGCTCTTCTGGCTCCACTTGATGATGTTGCTCCCCCTGCATAGAAGCATTATTAACAATATCATCATCATTACTACCATTCATGTCAGAGGTTTCTTCAGCAACTTCTTCATCATGTTCATCTTCATTTGTTACTGTTGATTGTACATATGAAGGAACTGGTAAGAGTTCTATGAACTCATCAACCCTCTCTGAATTCTCGTTGATTTTTGGACTTATCCCTGTCTGACCTTCAAAGAACACAACATCTCTACACCTGACAATTCTCTTCTTTTCTGAGTCCCAAAACCTGTACCCAAATTCTTCATTTCCATATCCAAGGAAAATACATGGAGTTGCTTTATCATCAAACTTGGATCTTTGTTCCATTGGAATATGCACATATGCTTTGCATCTAAACACCCTTAGATGTGAGTATGAAACATTCTTCTTAGATCATACTGTTTCTGGTATCTCGAATTTCAAAGGAACAGATGGCGACCTGTTTATGAGATAGCAGGTTGTGCGAACTGCTTCTCCCCAAAACTGTTTTGGCAACTTTGCCATCTTCAGCATGCATCTCACCTTTTCTACAATGGTGCGATTCATTCTCTCAGCCACACCATTGTGCTGCGGAGTTCCAGACACTGTCTTCTCATGTCGAATAACATATTTGGTACAGTATGCTTTAAATTCCTTGGAGGTATACTCTCCCCCGTTATCAGAGCGAAGACATTTCAGCTTACTGTCTGTCTCTCTTTCTACCATGATATTGAACTCTTGAAAGTAATTGAATACCTGTTCATTTATTCTCATAAAATAAACCCACACCTTTCTAGACGCATCATCAATAAATGTTAAGAAATATCGATTGCCACCCAATGACTCCACTTCAAAAGGACCACACACATCAGAATAAATCAAGTCTAACACATTATGTTTTCTTTCTGATGTCTGACTAAAAGAGACTCGATGTTGCTTACCAAATGGGCAGTAGTCGCATAGATCCAGAACCTCATCTTTGGTTGAGGGGATGTGCAGCTTCCTCACCAAAATTCGCAACCCTTTCTCACTCATGTGGCCAAGGCGTTGATGCCAAAGATTTGGAGAGCTTTCAGCTTGTACTGCATTCAGATCATCTTTGAGTACCTTCACATGTGTTCTGTACAATGAGTGCCACGATTTCCCTTTTGCTACAATCATTGATCCTTTGCTGAGTTTCCATTCACCACCACCAAGATAATGCTTGAATCCATCTTTGTCCAATGCATCACCTGATATCAAATTTAGACGCAAATCAGGAATATGCCGCACATCTTTCAGTGTTAACCGATGCCCCTGTTCTGTCTGCAAATAAATGTCACCAATACCCACAATGCTTGAGTGACTAGTATTACCCATCTTCACTAGCCATGTACGTGGTGAAAAACTCTTTATTTGGTGTAGCATGATAGCAAGCACCTGTATCAACTATCCACTCAACTCCTTGGTGATCTTCTACATGTAGATATTGTTCCTTTTCACAAGAAAGAATAAGTACATCCTCTGCAGTTATTGTGGCTGTGGTATTTCTGTTTTCATCATATTTCTTCTGATTTTTGCCTTCATTCTGTAGTCTTTTCCAGGCTCTACAATTTTTCTTCATGTGACCTTCTTTACCATAGTATTAACATTCTCTTCCCTTAGATTTTGATCTGCCTCTTGACTTGCTATGGCCTCTTGATTGTTGTCGGTGTTTAGCTCTTCCCCTGTTCTCTGTGACAAGGGCCTGTGCACTATTTGTATTAGTTGACTTCCTTCTTGTCTCCTCATTGAACAAGCTGCTAGTAACTATACACATAGTAAGCACACCATTCGGAGCTGCATTACTAACTGTCACAACCAATGTCTCCCAACTGTCAGGCAATGATCCCAATAGCAATAAGGCTTGTAGCTCATCTTCTAAGGTCATCTCCATCACTGATAATTGATTAATCAAGCTCTGGAACTCGTTTAAATGCTCAACAACACCTGTGCCTTCTCTGAATTTCAGATTTACCAACTTTCGGATCAGAAACGCTTTGTTACCTGCCGTTTTCTGCTCATACAATGACTCTAGCTTCTTCCATGAGCCATGAGCACTTTTCTCACTTGCTACATGGTGATAAACACTATCATCAAGCCATTGTCTGATTGTGCCGACTGCTTTCCAGTTCAGTTTTATCCAATTAGCTTCAGCCATCTCTTTTGAATTTGCACTATCTCCTTCAACTAGCTCATACAGATCCTTACAATAAAGGATGTCCTCCATTTTGGATTTCCAAATCTGCCAGTTATTGTTGGTCAGCCTGATCATAGTGCTACTGCCTTCCATCTGAACCTGAGAAAAACACTCTTCAATAGAAAGTAAACCTAACAGCTTTGATACCACTTGTTAGGAATTTCAAGTTGAATAATACTTTCCTATTGAAATCAAATGATCTGATTAATTTCACAAGTCAACCAAATCATACTAGCAGATCAGAAAGTAATAAAGAACATCAGATTTACGTGGAAAACCCTCTCAATACGGAGGGTAAAAAACCACGGGGCAAAACCAACAGATTTCACTAATCAGTAAGAAACCGATACAATTGTTCTTCTCAACTTTAAACCTAAAGTTGAGGTATGCATACAGAGAAACTAATTTCATTCAAACCCAAACAAATCTAGGTTTGAGAAAATATGAAATTCCCTTTACAAATAAGAGAGAAATGAACCTGAGGGTAATCAAGACAAAGAAGGTGATACTCTATTCTCCTTCTCTTCTTCTTCCTTTATATCTTCTTCTCTTCTTCTTCCTCTGTATTTTCTTCACTATGTTTCTCTTGATCTCTTCACAGAACTCTCACTGAAAATTGTGGTAGAGAGAGAAACAATATTACTGTTTATTTAGTTTTTATATTGCCTAATTGGCTAGACCCAAAAGGCCCAACGGTCACATTTCTTCAACGGGTACCTTCAGGGTAATCCTTGAATCTGATTGGTTGAGCAGAGGTTCAGAATTGCATTAATTGCGGTTTAAGTTTCCAAGACATGGAGTAGACCGATTTCATTTGTCTTTTACTTGATATGGCAACTGCCGGTTGGCCAGTTGCCTGCATCTGGAAAGATGCACATTTGACTTGTACCAAAATGATAACTGTTTCTTCAGGCAATCTTCTGCAGCCTTCAGAGTTTCATCAGACTTGTATGGATATGGAAATTGTCACAGTCTGATCCTTTGATATCATCTTCCGCAGATACTCAAAATGTTCGTTTGCACCAATTTGTAGATTGTACTTTATTTGATATTTTTGACTTCTTTCTTTAAGTAGTCTCCTCGTCGGTTTTAGGTTAAATACTTCATTCGGTTTAAGATGTCTACCGGTTGTTCATAGCTTCAGTTTAACCGGATAACTTCTGGTTTTGGAAACATCCTTTGCTTCTTCTTCTAACCGGTTTGATTACTTGACCGGTTAGATTCTTGACCGTTCCTGCACAGGAAATTTGTTTTTGTTAAGTTCTTATTTTGACTGGTCTAATTTATCTATCAATTTATATATATATTTTTTTATTTATTAACGATTACTTTTAACTTAACTTTTGTTGAACATTATTTTATTTGTTATTGTCTACTAATAATATACATTATTTCTTAACGTATTATACAAGTCTTTTATTAAAAAATTTTAATTTTACTTCTATTTTATATAAGATTCATTTACCTTTTATATTATTTCAAATTTCAAATTTGATATTTAGGTTAATTTATTGGTACGAGAATATATATTTTTCTTTCAAACTCTTAATTGTGATTTTATTAATCATGTGTACACATTCAACTTTATGAATGATGTACCAATTTATACAATATTATCTTTTTAACTTGTATATTAATTTACACTTTTCTTAATATAAAGGTAACCAATATATATTTATTCTTTAAAATTTTATTAATCATGTGTCCCTACAAGGAAATAACTTTAGTTATTTTATAGAACAATTGAGTTTATGGAAATAATTAATTTTAGATTCTTAATAAGTTAATGTAGTAATTTGTCTAAGTTACAACACTTAGGAAAGTTATTATACTTAGAATATTCCAGGTTTCTTTTAAATTAATATCTTAGATATTTATAAATAAATAAAATATACAAAATAGATATATGAAACGTTTTTTAATTAAAAAAACCGTTTTATATAATTTTTTGTTTTTTAGATTAGTTATTTTGAATTATTAGATTAGTTGTCGATTATGTTAGTTGTTAGATTATGTTTTGCAATTTGTTTTGAATTAGTTAGTTAGAATATTTTTTATTAATTTGAATTGTTCCTTAGAAATAGGTATAATTAAAAATAAAATTGCCTATTTGTTTTTCTTAAATAAAATATTTCTTTTGTAAGATGAAATGTGTGACTTTTTAAAGGGGCAATCCAAGATCCACATACAAGATTCCAATCAGATTTGTGAATGGAGCCATGAAAATCCACAATTAAGGCATGTCAACCGAAGTAAGGCCAAAGAAATGATCCAAGTGAAGGATCCGACCGGTGACTAGACCTATGGACCGACTCATGCCCAAGATCCGACCCAGTTGGTTATGCATCGTCAAAGGTGCCGTTCATGCTACATTAAACATTACTCACTACTAGAAAATATATCATATTCAAAAGATATTATGTTAAGTTGTTAACCGCTCATCTCATAAATGTTACTTTTAGGTTACATGTCATTGCATAAGGAGATAAAAAACATGATAGCAAAATAAAAAAAAGTATCATTTTTTATTTATTTTATCTTGTAACTTAAACTTACTTAATACAATTACTGTATTAAGAGATCTCTTCTTTAGGAAGTTCAGGAAGAGGATTGTCAAGAACAATAGAGTTAGTGTCGGTGTAGTAGTATTCTCTTGAGATGTAAGCATACATATAGATCCTAGCATAGGCGGTGATAGCAACTGTTAGTTGGATTGCTGAGTTCTTCGGCAGCTTCCAATAATCAGGACACGTCTCCATATTGTTATGGTATGAAACCATGTATAGGTCCTCTTTAGGAAGAGCGTCATTTATAAATGTACCATTCCTTAACAAAAAAGTCACGTCTATTTTTATCACACATCTCAATTATTGTACTATGCCAAATCTCCCATATAAGGAATTTAAAAGATTCTTATATACATAAAAAAATTCATTATTACTTTACTTCTTAGTATTGGATTTTCTTTCAAAGAGAGAGTTAACGTAGTCCTTGAATTAACTTTCCATCTTCTGGAAGAGGTACCCACAAATTGGTTGTAATACCTTGTAGCCTAGTTCTCTTGCATTACTTGAGTTCCTCGCTATAGTAGAAACTACAAATTCGCCGGTTGTAAAGAGAAGATTACCATCTTTATTATTTCGATATGGTAGAAAGGGTCTCTTCATAGTATTAGGCATTCCACACAAGCTTGAATAAAGCCAAACATGCTATCTAACTCCATACTATCTAAATCACTATGCCAGACTAGTACACCCCTGTCATTAGGAATTCTTTCATGACAAATGGATAGAGTGAACTAATATCATAGTAATATATGTTTTCACCATAAGGGGTGTATGCATCAGCATGCCCACCATAATAGCCTCTCCTTATGAAGGTATCTTCATTTTTATTTATTTGGGATGTGAATTTTAAACTTAACCTCGTCGTAGTAGTTACTACGAAAGAGACTTAGAGCCAGTGAGGCAACTACTGTTATCTTATTTTCTATGTCAGCCTTGTAGGCCTTAACATATAAATCTTGAAAATTGTGCATTATACCCCAAAGAGTAGAATGTCTTGCTTCATGTATACTACCAAGCTTTCTTTCAGACTATAAAAAAATTAAAATATAAAGAATTTTGTCGATAATACTAATACAATGGGTTTGATAAACACGAACCGACACGATATTGGTATGGAACGACACTATACAATATTATCTCACTCGGGTCTTGTGTTGACACGACACAAGCACGAGACGACACAATCATAACACGATTATGAGTTTATATGATCGTAACATGGTCACGAATCGACACGGAAACAACTCGAGTATAGACACCTCAGGAGTACAAGTATATTCACACGAAACATTGAATAATTTGTTATTAGTATATTTAAGCAACATGAATAAGTATATAAATATATTTGGTTGTTATTAGTTTTATTTGTGTTAAATACTAACTCAATTAGATTAGACATGCCAAACAAAATAGTATTAATAATTAATAAGCTAATAATAATATTAACTCTTCTTATACATTGTTTTTTAATTTCTTTATACTTGTAGGTATGGATGGATCTAGCCTAGCACCGCCAACTTCGCCTCCACTCTGAAATTGTTTGTATATATATAAAATTAAGAAAATTTGAACAATAATATTAAATCTTCTTATACATTTTTTTTGAATTTGTTTATACTTGCAGGTATGATGGATCTAGCCTAGCACCGCCAACTTGGCCTCCACTCTGAAATTGTTTGTATATATATATATATAAAATTTAGAAAATTTTACTTGTTAAATAGTTTTGTATGATAGGATAACTAATTTGTTGGGTCAAATTATTTTGACTAAGTGTTGAAATAGTTTGACTATTGGAATTTTAATGATGAATGGATAATCTATGCGTCTAATTGTTTTTGATGCAGGTGTATCGAAATCATGTTACATTAGACTTGGTCCTAATGAGGTTATTTAGACCGATTTGGCTTTAGATGCACGAAGTTAGACGTGAAGTCTAACTAGTTGAGTTAGACGTGCAGTCTAACTAGCGGAGTTAGACGTGCAGTCTAATTGGTTGAGTTAGACGTGCAGTCTAATACACGGAGTTAGACGTGCAGTCTAACTAGCGGAGTTAGACGTGCAGTCTAACTAGTTGAGTTAGACGTGCAGTCTAACTAGCGGAGTTAGACGTGCAGTCTAACTGGTTGAGTTAGACGTGCAGTCTAACACACAGAATTAGACGTGGAGTCTAATGGAAAGAGAAAGTTAGACGCGCATTCTAACTCCTTCAGACTAGTCTGAAGTAAACCGTAATTAGACGTTGAGTCTAATGGAATGTGAAAGTTAGACGTGTAGTCTAACTCCTTCAAATTAGTCTGAAGTGGTTGTAACTAGACGTGAAGTCTAATCCCATTAGACTAGGTAGTCTAATGGATCCTGTTATTAGACGGGGACGTCTGATTTCATTAGACGAGATCGTCTAATTGAAATACGTCTAATGCCATGCTTAAACAGTTGTTTGAAGCTAGCACCCGCCTACCCACGTGCTCTAGTTGTACGATATTCCTGCTTCACTTTCTAGTGAAGATCAGTACGACAACCAGCTGCAACCAATCAACCAATTCCACGTAAGCGAATATTCTTCACACTACTTGTTTTGAAGGTACATCTCTGAAGAATATTCGGCGCACTACCTGTTGTGTACGGCCACGATCCTTGTATTCAGAGTCTGATGTGTACTATGGAGGCGTTCCAATGGAAGCTCTCCACGTGTCATTATAAAGATTCGACCGTTAGTACCTGTTCCTTATTTAAAGAATCTAAAGGACAACAGACAATCTCTCGATCGCTCGCTCACATTCTAAGAAGAATCTCTGAAATTACTGAGAAATCAAGCTTTTGAATATTCAAACTGTTAGCTGCTTTCCTGATTTACTGTGTGTTAATCAAGAGAGAGTTAGAATCAAGTCATCGTTTTAGATGAGTGATATTCGTTTGAGATGAGTGATATTCATCATATTAAAATGAGCTATTCGTGCAAACTGTATTTGATTCAAAGCATATTATAGTGAATCCTTCCGGTGGTTGGAAGAAATGGTGACGTAAGAGAGTTTGCTTCGAACATCCATAAACAAACTGTTGTGTTGTTCCTTTCTGTCATCTTCTCATTCTTGATCCTAAGCTTCAAACCTAAGTAAACATTTCCGCACTTGATTATGTTTCAAGTGTTACAAGAGTTTGCGTAGAATAGAAAGTGAATTAAATCCCTAACAAGATTTCTTTCAAACCGTTTTTCCTAAGTCTTCATCAATCGCCAGACCCCCGTCTCTATTGATTAAGCCGACCTTAACCTAATCATTTTTAGTAAAAAAAATAATTATTATAATATTTATTATAAAAAATAATGTTGTAAAAATAATTTAAAATAGAAAGAATTATGTCAAAAATACTAAAGCAATAGGTTGGATCAACACGAGTCGACACGATCCAACACGATATTGGTACGGAATGACACTATACAATATTATCTCACTCGGGTCTTGTGTTGACACGACATAAGCACGAAACGACACGGTCATAACACAATTATGAGTTTACACAATCGTAATACAGTCACGAGTCGACACAGATACAACACAAGTATAGAAATGACACGAGTACGAGTATACACACGAAATGTTGGATAATATATTATCAGTAACTTTAAACAACATGAATAAGTATATAAATATATATTCGGAGATTATTAGTTTTATTCATGCTAAATACTTTTAACATATTAAACTATTTTAAAGTATTTAATATTTTCTTTAAATTAAAAAAATAAATAAATTAATGATTGTTAACAATTTAATTTATACTATATATATATATATAAATATTAATTATATTTTAAATATATATATATATATATATATAAAACGAGGTTTAACTAATATTCTTATAATCACTCCTAATTTGATTATAAATAAGACTGAAATTATATAGTAAAAATCACGTCTTCTTGATCACATCATTCAAGACAAAGTTTTTCATAGGATTGAGTTTTTTTTGAAAAATTTAGAGGGAAAAGAATAATGATTGTTAATAATTTTGAGGAGGTGATAATTATATTTTTTAAAAATACTTAAAATGTATTGATATATAAATAAAATAAAAAATAATAATTTAAAATAAAGTATTTTAATATTTTGGTTAATGCAATGAGTGATGTGATTGTTTAGAAGTGATTGATTGAAAAATTAATTTTATTTGAATTGTTTTAAAAACCCAAAGAAAATCATGCTTTTCTAGATATAATGGAAAAGTTTAAAGATTTTATAGGTTGGGCAAGTTTTATACCTATTGAAATCACTTATTCTTATTATTTTTGTATAGTCACTTCTTTTGATTATAGATTAAAAATGTCTAAAGTTAAGAGTGATTTAGATTTTAATAATCAAAGATTTTATCAAAATTAATATTTGAATACGGAATATTATTACTTGGTTACGAGATAAAAAAAATTGAATTAATAAATAAGAATATCTAAAATTTAAGTATTCAACATTTTAATTTATTTTATAATATTTAAAATTAATATATGAACAAATAATTTAATATATTAAATAAAAAATAATTAAAATAAATATTATATTTTATTATCTAAAATATTAAATTATAATTTGATCACATAATATATATATATATATATATATATATATATATAAAATACTAACGAAATATATATCTCTGATAATAAAAAATATATATATTTATCTATGTTTCTTATTTTAATTAGTTTAAATATAATTATTTTTTATTTTATAATGTTTGAAAATAATATTATAAAAATAATTAAATTAATTATAATAAAAAAAAGAAGAAAGTTTATTTACTTCTAACAAAATTGAAAAAATAATACGAATATATATTAGTAAATATGATAATAATAATAATATATATTTTATTTTTAAAATATTTTTTATATTTTATTTTATTATTTTTAATTTGTTTTAGTTATTTAAATAAATGAATTATTAATATATTAAGAAACCGGTTGATGGAATGATGGGCAGGCCTCTAGTTATGACAATATTCAAATTTATTCTCTCCTATTAAATGATTAGGATTTTAGGTAGGAGATAACTTGTTCATATTTGCCTTAAGTTTCCTTTCTGTTATACAACAGAGAGTGACAGTGGTTAGAAATTAAAGTAATAATAATAATTAAAAAGTTTTTTTTTTTGTTGTTAAAGAGCCTCTTGAATTGTTCAAGACTCTTGGTCTTATCTAGTAAATGAGACGCTTTATGTCTCTTAGTTTAATATTTAAGTTATGTTTACTTTATATAAATTATGTAATCGTAATCTTATCTACAACAAGTTTAATAGACAGAATCTCAATACAGTTTGTTTTTCATTCTTTAAATTTTCTATTAACTTTCTAATATATTTCTTCACGATTCGATTATCGAAGTCTTGATTGAGACTTCCTTACATGGTATTAGAGCTTTGGTAATATTTTTGAAGAAGGTATCGTTATTATTCGATATGGAAAATGGTGGTCGTGTAACTAGACTCGGTTTGGAGTTGTTAAATCAGTCAAACTACCAAATATGGGTAACCTCTATGGAATCGTACCTGGTTGGGGAAGATTTGTGGGACATCGTCGTAGACGATGATGATGTAGCTCCTAAGGATGTTGATGAAAATGCAGAAGCATCGAAGAAGTAGAAGAGACTCAACGCGAAGGCATAATTTGTGTTGAAGAGGTCAATCTCCCACAATCTGTTTGAGCACATCATCGGTTGTGGATCTGCTCGTGAGATCTGGGAAACGCTTGACCGTCTTTTCAATAAGAAGAACGAGGCTCATCTCTAGATGCTTGAAAATGAGTTGGCAGTCGCAAAGTAAATCGGATCTGTCTCAGAGTTCTTTCTTAAGGTAAAGAACATATGCTCATAAATTTCTTTATTAAACCCAAATGAGAAAATCTCAGAGGCTTGAACAAAGAGACATATTGTTCGAGGACTTCGACCTAAATATACACCATTCATCACCTCGATTCAAGGTTTGGGCTCAACAACCTTCACTCGAGGAGTTTGAAAATCTTTTGTCATCTCAAGAGTCGTTGTCCGCACAAATGGCTGGAACGAGTATAAAGGAGGAGTCGAACAATGCGTTGTTCGTGAAGAAATCGAGTTGGAAAAAGGGAAAGTCGAAGAAGGAGGAAACATGTCAAGATTCTTCAACTATCCCTAAAAAACCCCTTGAGTGTTTCAGGTGCGGCAAGACTGGACATTTCAAGAGAGATTGTCGAGTAAATTTGAATGGAAATTTCGCTGGTTCAAATCTCGGAGAAAAGTCTGATCAACGTGTTGAGGAGGACTGGGATATGGCTTTTTATGTCGATATGACGACTTCGAAGGAAAAGAAAACAGAGGCTTCTCATGATAAACAAGAGATTGATCAAAGGTGGATCGTCGATTCAAGGTGTGGACATCATGTTACTTGAGATGATTTGGTGTTCTCGTCGAGTCGAGTTCATAATGGGGGCAGTGGCATTGTCACGGCAGATAACTCAGTTCACAAAGTTAATAAGGAAGGATCAATTTTCATTGATAACGACAAAGGAGAATCTATTACCTTGAAGAATGTCTACCATGTTCCAGGAATCCGAAAGAATCTCTTCTAGGTTGCAAATGTTGTAGACGCTGGAAATCTGGTATTGTTCGGTCCACATGATGTGATGTTCTTAAGGAACGTGAAAGAAATCAAGGCGGATGTGGTTCATATTGGAACTCGAGTAAATGATCTCTTTGTACTTTCAACTTCAAATTCGTACATAGAAAAGGTGAACGATAAAAGCACCTCTTTTCTATGGCATGCAAGACTTGGGCATGTCAATATGACTAAGCTCAATGTTATGTCTCGAAAAAAACTTTTTGAAGGGCTACCTGAAGATTGAATTGAGGAGGGAAGTGTGTGTGAAGGATGTCCATATGGGAAGGCTCATCGACTTCCATTCAAAAATGTCTCGCTCTCTCTCAAAAAGAATTCTTCTAGCCGATTTCGAATCAATTTCACAAAGTGATGACATTGAGGTCTGCGCAACTTTCCGGCAGATTGGGTTCCGGTCTAAGACCATTCCTAGAGGACAGATACGCTATAAACTATGACGTAGTCCTCGAATTCTTCAGCACTGCTAAGGTAATTCGGGAGGATATTATCCTTGCCGAAATCCAAGGCCAATCTTTTGTCTTCAGCGAGATAGACTTCGCACGTAGTTGCGAGCTACAAACTGCAGGTTTTACCGACCTCTCCTTTTCACCCATGGTCATCAATGAGATGCGCCATAACTTCTATGGAACCATAACTCAGGTGGACATCTATGGTGCCAAAAGCTCTCTTCAAAATGAATTCCAGATCTTGAGTCAGATCATTGGTAAGAATATTCTTGCCAAAGAAACACTCAAACATATTCCCAGAAGGTCTTCGAGATGATGGTTTCCATCACCAAATGTACTCTAGTGAATTGGTCTAGGATCATCTTCAACAATCTGAAGAAGATGATTTCCACAAACGGAAGAATGATCGGATACGCTTCCCAGCTGTGCGGTCTATTGTTCGACCTTGATGTCTTCCTCGGTCGAAGAGCTATCCTCTACCCCAAACAACTCTTAACAAAGGAGAGGATCCTGACGTACATCGACCGGGTGAACAGAACAAGAATCAGAAGAAATCCAGCTCTTGGACCTCCGAATCATTAGTCCTAGGATCAAACATATTTTATGTATTTTGAAAGTAAACCGATTATTTTGCCTCTCATATCGATTATGTATTATCTTTTCAATGAACCATCGACTTAAATGTATTTTGATTTTATTTTAAAGATGGTTAACCTCAAAAATTCATATATGGTTATATTATTTTCAACCTGACTTACTCTCAGGGAGAAGTTGTCGCTTATCCTATCAAAACGAATATTTTAGAATACCGACCATTTTCAAAAATATTCTCAAGCAAGCATTTTAAAATTTGACCGGTTACTTTTAAATTGGTCAGTTTACTTTGTACATTTTGTTAGAATATAATTGTTAGAATTTATGAAAAGTTTTAATAATGAATAGATAAAACTAAGTTCAAATAAATATATAAGTTAAACTGCTAAGTCATATCAAGTATATTAATTATTTTAAAGATAACAACAAGGTGTTGTAGTGCAGTGGTAAGTACTCATGTTGTCACAAAGGTGACCTGGGATTGAATTTCACCGAATGTAAATAATATTTAAAGTTTTGCTATTTCAGGAAAGCTGAGCAAAATACCGAAATTTCCATGTAGGCGATATCGGTAAAACCGGTAGGCTAGATCGGCTCGGTAGTGGACATCGATTTGATAGTTTGACCGGTAGTCCGACTCTAGTTCGTAGTGAAGATCGGTCAATTGACACTTAATGCTCCTGAAGTAAAGATCGGTCAACCGACACTTAATGCACCTGAAGTGAAGAATGGTCAACCAGTATTTAATGAAACATGGCCGGTCAATTAATTGTCTTATGTATTAAATGACTTCAGTATTAAATGAGCTCCGATCAATTAATTGCCTTCAGTATTAAATGAGCTCCGGTCAATTAATTTCCTTCAGTGTTAAATGACCTCCCGTCAGTTAATTGCCTCCGGTCATAAATGATCTCTGGTCAATTAATTGCCTTAAGTATTAAATGAGCTTCGGTCATAAATGAGCCCCGATCAATTAATTTCCTTCAGTATTAAATGAGCTCAAGTCATTTAATTGCCTTCAGCTCCGGTCAATTAATTGCCTTAAGTATTAAATGAGCTCCGGTCATTTATTTGCCTCCAGCTCGGGTTATTAAATGCCTTCAGCATTCTTAGCTCCAAATTAAGATTCCATTATGAGCAATCCGACAAAGCTTCTTTTATATGTCCAGACTGTTTTATTTCTATTTTGGTATAAGTCTGATGAAACTCTTCTTAGAAGAAGAGGTCTAGTGAAGAAAGTCAGATTGCCATTTTGGTATAAGTCAACTTGGAGCAGGTATTTATCACCTTTCTCCAGATAACCAAATCAATAGAAGACAAATATATCTTGCTGATCTGCTTCTTAGGAAGTATCAAACCCATTAAATGCCATGTTGTACCTCCCTAATCAACCAATCAAAATCAAGGAACAAAGGGATACAATACAGGTATCCATTGAGGATGTGAAATATGACCGTTGTTATATTTCATACTTAAGGAGATCATAACACAAGCAGAAAAATGACACAACACATACAAGAAGTAAACAGAAGCAAGTGAACAAAAAAAAGCAGATAACTAATTCTCTCTGTTCATACATTGTGTAAATAAGTTCAAAGTGTGTTAGACCTTTTACGTGTTTTACAAAACCATCCATTCTGTGTGAGTAGTGAAATTTTTTTAAGTTAACAGAAGTTATCTGTTCAACAGAGTGTTATTGTTGAGAAGTCAAGAACAAGTAGTAAATTAGTCTCGGGTCTTAGACGTAAGCATTGTAAGCTGTTTGAATAATCCTAGTGAATATCCTTCTCGTTGTTTGAGAAGAAGGGGTGACGTGGGAGTTTTGTCTTCGAACATTAACAAAATCCTTGTGTTGTGTTCTTTCCCCGTTTTCGATCATTTCATTATCCGAACCGACTTCTTTTTATTCAGAACAGATCATTCTCTATTTTTATTTCTATCCGATCTGTGTGTGTTGCTTTAGGCTGAAACAAACATTTCCTCCCTTGAAACCGATTCAAGATTTTGTGACAGTTTGTGTAGTGTTGAGACCGGTGTTAATCTCTAACAAGATTAGTTCCAACCGTTGTGAGTGTGTAAGCGTTCTCCTTTAGCCGGACCCCGGTCCCTTATTGGCGATCCCGATCCTATAAAGTGGTATCAGAGCGGTAAGTTTCAAAACTCAAGCAACCCGAAGCAAGCAATCATGACTCACGATGAGAAACATCCAATGCTCGAAAGCGAATAGTTCGCTGATTGGAAGATCCGCATGCACTTGCACCTGACAACCATGGATGATGAAATGATGTTCATCATATCTGAAGGTCCGATAAAGATCGAAAAAGAAAGAAGCGAATGGACAGCTAGGGACAAAAGGAAGAATAATCTTGAAAACCTAGCAAGAGATGCTATATACAAAACTTTGGACAGAAACATTTTCGCAAAAATCAGATCATGCTCTACTGCAAAATAAGTGTGAGAAAAGTTGAGCCAACTGTGTGAGGGAAACTACCAAATAAGGAGAACCAGAAAGAGAAGAAGGCTTTGATAGTTGCTGAAATCAAGGGAAAATGGGCCGATATCGATTCAGACGACTTATCATCCAATGACAGTGATGATAAAGTTGATACCTTCTTTCTGGCCGAGAAATAATCTGAGGTATGTGATTTCAAATCTGGCAGTACATGATCTTTCTTTAAAAACAATGAAAATGATGTTTTAAAAAATAAATTAAGTGAGATCTCATCTGAGAATGAGAAGCTCAAGGAAGAAATTACAAGTTGCAATGATTTAACTTCAAAGGATGAGATGATTTATGTAAAGCCAACTTCAATCTGGCTTAAACCTGAGAAAATAAAATCTAGTTTGTATGGCAAGAAAAAACTTGACCGAAAGTCAAAAGATGTTTACCGAAAATCATCCTTTAAAGAATCATCAGCAGGTAGATACACGATACACACACACAACGGGAAGTCCATCAAAATAATCAAAGTATGGATTTCTAAGGGACTAATCCCAAGATATTCTTCTGAAAAAGAAAATCCCTTTTCCGAGTCTCAAAATGTATCCTTTTTGGGAAATATGACAAGATATTTCATAAAGGATAGATTCCTTATTTAATGAAACTCTTAAATGTTGTTAAAATCGATCTCCTATTTAAAGAAGCAACTCTCTTTCATTCAAACCACAACATTTCTGCTTCGATTATCTCTCTAAACACAAATCTTATTCTTCTACTTCATATTTTCAACATGAATCATTCAGCCCTTCTAACATCTCTCGTTATCAACTTTGATTTGGTTCTGTCATCTCGTGACAGTGAAACAAAAGAAATCGTCTTCAAATCCCTTGAGAACTCCGGTTTGAGAAAATTCCTCGAAGGATCCGAATTTATCCTAGAAAGGGAAATTACTGAATTATTTTCTTACGCCATCGTAATGGGTGGAGCAATCGTATCCTTTGTAAGAGGAGAAACCATCTAGATCACTAAAGAATCTTTCTCCTAGTTCTTTGATCTTCCTTCCGAAGGCTTTTCAGATTTCCCCACCCTTCTCACAAATGCAAACGAAGAATTTTCATTTTTTTCTCCAAATCCTTGAGTCCGGTCAACAACCACGGTCTTAAATCCAACCTAAGCCCACACATACAAATCCTTAATGACATCATTGGCAGATCAATATTGTGTCAGATACCAAATCAGATACCAAAGCTCTTAAGATCAAGTTGATCATCATCTCAATGAATCGCACTAAATGATAATCAATTTGTTCAAAATAGTTTGTGATCAAAAATCGGGTTTTTGATTTTAAAATTGTTTTTATGTGTAAGGAATTATCCAATAGCTTCCTTATACTACATATACTTGATTTGTACCACAACAAGAAAACTGACTACTTGTTTGAAACAATTCAAGAACTAAAAAAAATTAATTATTTTGAAAATTTTATTTTTGAGCACACATGATTGGGATGGATCAAACATGATCCAAACAGTTGCCCTATAGATAAGGATGTCTGTCATCTTTAATTTCAAAGATGGAACTATGTCGTTAGTCCACCATTTTGACAAATTTGAAATTTGAAATGATCACCTTACCATAGTGTTCATTTCCCCTATATCTGTAGGCATGAATCATTCATTTTAGGTAAGTTGGTTGAAGAACAACCAAAATACCATAAATAGTTTTTTGTTGATTTATTCGACTTGAAGAACTCAATCGACTTCGGGAGGCTATAAATAACCTCTTTTAATAATTCTGAAACCAAGAGATCAAGCTCTAGTTTCAAAATATGGATTTTTAGAAAATACGCCATTAAAACTCAAGCGTGTTGGATTTTTCGAAATTATGTTTAAGACCGTAAAGTCTACATCTATAGACATGAATCATTCATTTTCGACAAGTTAGATGAAGAACAACCAAAATACCATAAATGGTTTTTTGCTGATTTAGTCCACTTGAAGCACTCAATTGACTTCGGGAGGCTATAAATAACCTCTCTCAATAATTCTAAAACCAAGAGATCAAGTCTCTAGATTCAAAATCTGAATTTTTAGAAAATACCCCATTAAAACTCAAGCTTGTTGGATTTTTTGAAATTATGGGTAAGACCTTAAAGTTTGTATCTGAGCATCCCCAAAGCTTTCCTAATGCATAAGGAGTGTTCTCCAATTCTTGTTATGCTTCCAATCACCCTTTAATTCATACTTCTAGTTTGAAGAAATTTATATTTCAATTTTCACAAGTTTGTATATTGTCTAGTTGTTGAAGTTTAGCTCAAAAAGCTTCCCAAATGCTTCTAATGATGTTGGGAAACTATTTGGATCATGTTTGATCCATTCCGATCATGTTTGATCCATCCCGATCAGGTTTGATTAAAATCAAAATTTTACAAATAATTGAAAATTTCGAGTTCTTGAATTGTTTCAAACCAACAACTAGTGTTCATGTTTTGGTATCAATCAAGTATATGAAGTATAAAAAAACTATTAGTAAGCTCAATACACCTCAAAACAACCTTAAAACCAAAAATCAATTTTTGGCCATAAATTGTTTTGAATGAATTGATCATCACCCAAGTCGATTGATACCTTGGGAGGATGTTTTATATGTTCCTAAGAGCTTTGTGAAGCTACCCAAGTCCTAGGATAAAAGATTTCGAGCCACCATCAAAATTACAAAACATGTAATTTTGATGTTCTTGACGACCGAGAAATCTAATATAGGACCAAAATGTCCGACCAATGTTCTTCATCGAGAACCGAGAGGTACAACCGATGTTCTTCATCTAGGACCTCAAGGTTTAACCGAGAATTTTTACATCCGATCAAGAAGCTAGACCTAGGAGAGGAGTCTCGCACCCGACCGAGAACTACTGAACCCATGAATGATGACTTCCACCTAGGACCAAGAGGTTCAACCAAGAACTCAGACCTAGGATTGAGGAGACTCGCACCCGACCGAGAACTCCCGAACCCATGATCGATGCGTTTAATTACTTGAGACGTCCGACCGAGAATTCTAGCACTTGACCAAGAATTCTAGCTAAGGACCGAGAGGTCATAACATCCCGACCGAGGGACTTCCACTCCCCGACCGAGGATCCTGAATTCGGACTGAGGGGTCTTCGACTTAGGACTGAGGGCTCTTAGCCCCCATCCGATAAAATGAAGTTTGGACCTAGGACACCAGTCATAAGGCCTACTTGGTTCCTATTTTCAAATTCTAAAATTATTTTTTTAATTTTAGAACCTAAGCCATTTTTTAAAAATCACAAGAAATTAAAAAATAATTTCAAAATATTTTTAGGATATTTCCACAAAAGATATTTTGACAAATACTTGTTTAGTATATATTTTTAAACCCTAATATCTTTTAAACTGATATTCTTTATGTATTTTCCTCTCTAGTCGTCATCTACAACATGTACCAAGATTTAAATAATTGTTGTTTAAATAACGCTAAAACATACACATGCCTATGACCGAATGAATAATCGGTTAAAATAAAACGTTAAAAAACCAATTTTCAAAAGCCAAATTTATAAGTAGAAACTGTTTTAAACGGGTATGAAGGATGAAGCTCGAAAGCCTTTCCCGAGTATCACCAAATTACGAACTAAAAAAACTCTATAAGTTTATTTTTTTTCAAAAATAAATTTCAACTTTATTTTCAAATAAATAATCTTTAAATTAATTATTTTAAATTAAATTAAATAAGTAATTTCAAAACAATAAAATTGTAATTTGATTATAGCAAATTCTCATAAATTTGAACACAAAATTAATTTATTTTTTACTTAATTACTAAAATTGTTTGAAATTATTTAAAAAAAATTTAAACTAATATTTTATTTTAAAAAGATTCATAACACATAACTAATGTTGAAATTTTCGAACATCGAGCTTCCACGAAATCGAAAGCGATTTTCCGGAGTTACAATTATTATTGGTAAATATTAATGATTAAAAATAATACATTTATATGATAAAATAATAATTAATAAATAAAGAAAAAGATAAGATAAAATTTTAAATTTCTAGAATCGTTTGATTCAAATTCGTGACCCTTATCCTTAATCAAAATTAATTAATCTACTTTTTTATCTCTTTAGATAAATATGAAATTTTTTACAAAATCTTACAACAAATTTATAAATTGTAAATAAAAAAAATTAACACACTTTTTTTTCTTTTCATTCTTTTAACTGTTTAGATAAACTTGTTTTTTTTTTTTTTTTTTTTTAATAAGAAAACAAATTGTTAGATGGTAAATAAATATAAAAATTATTCCAATTTAATGGATAAATTTAGTATTTTTTCTTATATATATTTATGTTATCTATTGAATAATGAAAAAAAATGATTAAAGTTTACTAATTTATATAGATTACATAAATCAAAATTAAATTGCGTAAATATTTTGTTTTAACCATATATTACATAAATCAATTAGATTAAAAAGTAATGATCATTTCTATATGTAGAAATTGCACTTTTTATTATATTATCTTAAATAAAATTAATTATTTGTTAGAATCTGATTACAGATTTTCCTAATAGTTTATGCAGTAATAATGGTATATTATAAAAATCATTAGATTATTATCAAAATATTTCATTCCTAAAATCTAAACAAATAAGGCTAATTACAAATATTGGCACTATATATATTGTAAAATAATTAGAGCAAAATTTAAACAAAAATTGAAATTATTTATTCAAGTGCTACAATAGAGAAGAAATGATGAAAAATTCGTCTTTAATTTTGATTTTTTTATTTTTTATTATGGTGTCAGGTTAATCTCTCAATACAAAATTATTAATTCTTTTTATAATGATATTTTTAATAATTCTAAATATTTATAATTGTTTTTCATGCATATATAAATTTATTTTAGGTACGATTTCATTGATATTGGCCGCTGACGATGGATTAAGAGCAATAAAGAGAAGTCAGAGGGCGTGTAAAATAATTTGTCCTTGGAAGTGCATATTTTTTGTATCAAAATGTATTGATGGACATTGTAGTTGTAGTTAATATGTTGAATTGTCAAGTTTGATGTAGAGACAAAAATAAATAAGCATAATAAAAAGATATTATAATCTTTAGAAATAAATGAAATTTCATGAATGTTTGATTATTTTATTAATAATAAAATAAAATATTTTATCACATATTTTATTTTTTAATTATTAGTATGGAAGGATGAATATTATAAAAATACACATTAAAAATAAAAAATATCAAATCAAACAAATAAAGAAAAACAAAAAAATCAAACAAATCTAAATACGATCAAAGAAGGTCCGGAAGGTGTTTGAGTATAAAAAAAAAATTCAAAGGGAGAAGATATGAAGGTTCTAGATAGAGAATATATTTTTGTTCTTAGAAATTTCTATACTAGTGATTTCTCATCTTTTTAGCTTTCGTTTTTCTTATGATAGAAAATAAAATCCAAACTCGTCCTAAGGTCAGTTGGCTACTAAGGATGCGGGCGGTGACTTGGAAATCGATTTGGGTCACCGACTATGACTTAAATTTCTTTCTGAATTTAAATTGGTTAAACTAAAAATGAACTAAATTTGATATAATCCTTTTGGAATAAACAAAATTAAGTCTATTACAACAACACTTATATATATTTTCATTCAAAAATAAAATATGAATAGATTGAAATAATAATTATAAAAGGGGTTTGAATTAAATTTTGATATATATACATTAAGTAGTGTTTGTGTTTAATTAATGTAGTGTGCTATTAAATAAAATAAAATAAAATATATTTAAAATGGTTTATAGATGATGAATTAATTTATAAAATTTTAGAATTTGAAAGTATATTAACAACTTTTCTCTCTTGTTTTGAATTAGACTGGTATTTAAAAAAATATAAAAAAATATTACTTGTCAATAAAATAAACTAACATAAAATAATGCATGTTTCCAATCATTAAAACGGGTAGACCCAAACATTTCTTGCTTGGCTAAATTAACTATCTCAAATTTCCAAATTAGATACATCAACTTGTTTTGCTTAAATAACTATCTAAATTTTCCAAATAGATATCATCAACTATATTATCAATTTTTAATTTTATAATGGTCTATTTCTTTTTTCCCACCGATATTTTTCTAACAAATTATGAATAACAAAACACCTATAGGAATTGACTTCAATTTAACGAATAAATATGATTAAATTTATTAATATATATATAATTAAAAAAGACTGTGATTTTATTTAAATCAATACACTAAAAAATATTTCTTAGATCTGAACAAAGTACCGTATCCCTAAAATCCACAGGGTAATGATATATAGATAATTATAAGCATTTGAAAAATCAACTCCTATTTAACATGAATATCAACCCACTATTTAAGATAGTCATATACAAATGACTAATGATTAATGTCATTTAATACGACATAAAAATGAGACATGAAAGTTATAATAATTTTTCATGGGAGTTACTAACAAATAACATTTAAAACGATCATATGTATATGTCGTAAGGTGCTATCCATAGATAGATTCTAGTGAAAGCTGATGAGCTTATCACATAGCTTACGAAAAAGTAATATTTAGGGGGATCATATACAAATGATCGTGGTACCATCAACATATAGGTTTATCATGTTTGAGAGTTTTGGAAATGCACATATTGAAAAATAGGATTTTGAGATACCTATAGAAAGATAATGTTTTGCTTTAAGTACCTATCGAAAGATAATGTTTGGATACATATTCGAGAGATAGGGTTTGGATACCTATCGAGAGATAAACATTGGATACCTATCGAGAGATAAGATTTTGGTACCTATCAAGAGATAGAGTTTTGGTACATATCGAGAGATAGAGTTTGAATACATATTCGAGAGATAGGGTTTGGAGACACCAATTAAGAGATAGGGTTTTGGTAACTATTCGAGAGATATGGTTTGGATATCTATCAAGTGATATTATTTTGGTAGGATCATGTACGTATGATATTTATGTTTGTCGACAAACAATGCTCAGATACCTATTGAGGGATAGGGTTTTGATACCTATCGAGAGATAGGGTTTTGGTACCTATTCGAGTGATAGGGTTTTGGCAGGATCATGTATGTATGATATATATACCCGTCGATAGACAACACTTGGATACTTATCGAGGGATAGGGTTTGGATACTTATTGAGAGATAGGGTTTGGATATCTTAAAGTGTCTACAAACGTCTAAAAATGATCAACATCTTAACGCATTAATTCGACTCGATGATTTTTGCCTCATAACTTACCTTCCTCTCGAATCCTGAGTGGGATGAGGAACCAAAATGATAAGGCTAAACTAGAGTCTAACTTAATATCAATTTCATTAAATCCCATGGCTTACCTTCCTCTCGAACCTTGTAAAAAATGAGAGTATGACTTCCTCATCTCGTATAAAATGAGATGAGGAACTGAAATATGATTTAATGATATCGATTAGTCTAGCTTTGACTTTTTAGTGTCGCCACCCAATTTTTTCTTTAAAAACCAGGAAAAGAAAATATTGTGCATTCTCGAATGCGAATAAAAGAGATTCTGATCAAGGTTCAGGGCTTGGTTACACGAAAGAATGGACAACAACGTTATGTCTCTTATGCCCATCGAATGATGGTCTCTATTATAAACTCTTGGTCATTTTATACAAAATATTTCTTTTACACTTTGTTTATTTAATTCACCCTAGTAAATGCGTCTAAGGATAAATCCAAACATAATCATGCGACTATGCGACTAAATGATTGTATATATATGTTCCTAGAGCATGGTTATAGGTTATTGTCATGGTACGAGAAAATAAATAATTAAAATTGAGATGAATACTTGTAGATGAATGCGTGATCTCAATAGTACCTGAAAAGAAGGAGATAAATCAAAGTTTGGAAAAATAAATGTATTCCAAATAAGGCCTTAAGCCATTATTATTTTATATTTTTGTTGTAAAATATTTATTTAGCTATTTTAGATTTTTTTTAAATATTTTTTTAGAATTTATTTATTTTTTTTGGGGGGGAAAAAATTATTTAGAGATTACATAGTGTAAATGAAACAACTAAAATAAAATAATAAAACCAAACAAGAAGTAACACTGTTGATTGGGTCAAACAGAATAGATATAACTTTTTGCGCGATAAAATTTAATCGTCTGTGATTAAGCTTGGATGATTCGAATCTCAACTGAAAAGAGAGAGGTATGGTGTTCAAGTCTTGTCAAGGCATTTTCTTCTATTCGGATTTTGGGAGATATGAAAAGGAATATAGGCAAGGCTTGGTAGTACATATTTTGGGAGAAACATTCAGCCCTTCATCATCATTTTAGAAATGTGTTATAATCATTCAAATCAACATAACCCAACAATATACAACAAAAAATCAATGATCCAATCATCATAGTTAGAACTTTAAAAATATATGCAGATTTGGGCGTTTTTAATATAAGGAGAATGGAAGAGATTTAGTTTGATCAATAACTTACAAATGATATTTAGAATCTGCTTAAATAATTCAAACATCGTTACACATAACATCCATACACATTCAAACTTATATTTAAGAAAGATGAAGCTTCATTGAAATGTTTGAAGTGTGGTATTACAATATGAATGAAAACTCACCATTGAATCTAATAACTTTGCTCAGCTCCTATGGATTCAACCGCAACTGAGGGACTTCGGCATTATGGCTGAGGAATCTCCAATCTTCTGTGATAACACCAGTGCAATAGCGATAACATATAATCCGTTGTTACACTCAAGAACCAAGCACATTGACATTAGGCATCACGTTATCCAGGAGCATGTGCAGCAGAAGCATGTCCAGCTCGAGTATGTCTCAACCTAACAACAAGTGACCGATATTTTCACAAAGCCACTATAGGAAACTAAGTTCTCTTATTTTAAAACTATTTTGGTACTTGCTGATAGAGGTCAACTTATTCCTTAGACGCTCCTGCATGCTTTTAGAAAATTAGTACTTTCTCATGACTTGCATTCATGAAAACCAGGCATGATCTCAGGGAGAAGCTTCTACTTCTCAAATCATGCTCTCGTCATTCTTATAAAACTGACCGGATCTTTCAAATATCTGCATTTTCTTTTAAAAACCGGTCAAACACTTACATGCATTCGTTATAAGCATAAAGATTAGAAGGAAAGAAAATCAAGTATATAAAATCGGACAGTTGTCTCCTCTTGAGATCGGTTAAATCACTTTATCGAAGTAACTTTAAACAAATTGAGCGGCCTAAGTGAATCTGAAAAACCAGATGGATAATTCTCTAAACTTAATAACTTCCGCCTAATAGTTTCCTACTTCACGCGGAAGCAGTATTTCTTCAAAATAGAATAACCTATCTCTATAAAAACCGGTCACCTAAAGCCAACCGATTACTTACACTATAACTTCGGTAATTTCATTTTCTAGTCAACATGGGACAACTGGACAATGTTTGTCATATATGCTTGAACATAATCCTGTGAAAAATGAAATAGTCTCACCTCAAACAACGTGAAGACCTATGTCTATCACTGTTTAAAGGAAAGACTAGCATTTCACTAAAATAGTATTTCTTGAAAATATAATACACTTGCCTTTCATCATTAACCATTTTAAAATAACCATCATTCATATCCAACTATACTTAGATTGTAACCATATATGTAAACCGATTCCTTGGCTATTTAATAGCACATTTTTCATCTTCTTAAATCACTCTCTATCAAACACAAGGAAACTACTCTTCAAAAGTGTCTCTCTCTCTCTCTCTCTCTCTCAAACAGAATTCTTCTAGCCGATTTCAAATCAATTTCACAAAGTGATGACATTGAGGTCTGCGCAACTTTCCGGTAGATTTGGTATTCCGGTCTAAGACCATTCCTAGAGGACAGATACGCCATAAATTGACGTAGTCCTCGAATTCTTCAGCACTGCTAAGGTAATTCGGGAGGATCTTATCGTTGCCGAAATCCAAGGCCAATCTTTTGTCTTCAGCGAGATAGACTTCGCACGTAGTTGCGAGCTACAAACTGAAGGTTTCACCGACCTCTCCTTTTGACCCATGGTCATCAATGAGATGCGCCATCACTTCTACGGAACCATAACTCAGGTGGACACCTATGGTGCCAAAATCTCTCTTCAAAATGAATTCTAGATCTTGAGTCAGATCATTGGTAAGAATATTCTTGACAAAGAAACACTCAAATATATTCCTAGAAGGTCTTCGAGACGATGGTTGCCATCACCGAAGGCACTCTAGTGAATTGGCCTAGGATCATCTTCAACAATCTGAATAAGATGATCTCCACAAACGGAAGAATGATCGGATACACTCCCTAGCTGTGCGTTTTATTCTTCGACGTTGATGTCTTCCTTGATCGAAGAGCTATTCTCTACCACAACCAACTCTTAACAAAGGAGAGGATCCTGATGTACATCGACCAGGTGAACAGAGCAAGAATCAGAAGAAATCCAGCTCATTGACTTCCAAATCATTAATCCTATGATCAAACATTTTTATTTATTTTGAAAGTAAACCGATTATTTTGCCTCTCATATCGATTATGTATTATCTTTTCAATGAACCATCGGCTTAAATGTATTTCGAATTTATTTTAAAGATGGTTAACCTCAAAATTCATATATGGTTATCTTATTTTAAACCTGACATACTCTCAGGGAGAAGTTGTCGCTTATCCTATCAAAACGAATATTTCAGAATACCGGCCGTTTTCAAATATGTTCTCAAGCAAGAATTTTAAAATTTGACCGGTTACTTTTAAATTGGTCAATTTACTTTGTACGTTCTGTTAGAATATAATTGTTAGAATTTATGAAAAATTTTAATAATGAATAGATAAAACTAAGTTCAAATAAATATATAAGTTAAACTGCTAAGTCATATCAAGTATATTAATTGTTTTAAAGATAACAACAAGGTGTTGTAGTGTAGTGGTAAACACTCCTGTTGTCACACAAGTGACCAGGAATTGAATTTCACCGAATGTAAATAATATTTAAAGTTTTTCTATTTCAGGGAAGCTGAGCAAAATATCGAAATTTCCATGTAGGCGATATTGGTAAAACCGGTAGGCGAGATCGGTTCGGTAGTGGACATAGGTTTGATAGTTTAACCGGTAGTCCGACTCCGGTTCGTAGTGAAGATCGGTTAATTGACACTTAATGCTCCTGTAGTGAAGATCGGTCAACCGACACTTAATGCACCTGAAGTGAAGATCGGTCAACCAGTATTTAATGAAACATGGTCGGTCAATTAATTGTCTTCGGTATTAAATGACTTCGGTATTAAATGAGCTCCGATCAATTAAATGCCTTCAGCATTCTCAACTACAAATTAAGATTCCATTATGATCAGTCCGGCAAAGCTGCTTTTATATGTCAGAACTGTTTCATTTCTATTTTGGTATAAGTCTGATGAAAATCTTCTTGAAAGAAGAGGTCTGCTGAAGAAAGTCAGATTGCCATTTTGGTATAAATCAACTTGGAGCAGGTATTTATCACCTTTCTCCGGATCACCAAATCAATAGACGAAAAATATATTTTGATGATCTACTTCTTGGAAAGTATCAAACCCATTAAATGCTCTGTTGTACCTCCCTAATCAACCAATCAAAATCAAGGAACAAAGGGATACCATACAGGTATCCGTTGAGGATGTGAAATATGACCGTTGTCATATTTCCTACTTAAGGAGATCAAAACACAAGCAGAAAAAATGAGACAACACATACAAGGAGTGAACAGAAGCAAGTGAACATAAAAAACCAGACAACTAATTATTTATGTTCATACATTGTGTAAATCAGTTCAAAGTGTGTTAGACCTTTCACGTGTATTACAAAACCATCTATTCTGTATGAGTAGTGAAATTTTTTAAAGTTGATAGAAGTTATCTGTTCAACAAAGTGTTATTGTTGAGAGGTCAAGAACAAGTAGTAAATTAGTCTCGGGTCTTAGACGTAAGCGTTGTAAGCTGTTTGAATAATCATAGTGAATATCCTTCTCGTTATTTGAGAAGAATGGGTGATGTGGGAGCTTTGTCTTCGAACATAAATATAATCCTTGTGTTGTGTTATTTCCCCATTTCCGGTCATTTCATAATCCAAACTGACTTTCTTTTATTCCGAACTGATCCTTCTCCATTCTTATTTCTATCTGATTTGTGTGTGTTGCTTTAGGCTGAAACAAACATTTCCTTCCTTGAACCCGATTCAAGATTTTGTGACAGTCTGTGTTGAGACCGGTGTTAATCTCTAACAAGATTAGTTCCAACCGTTATGAGTGTGTAAGCGTTCTCCTTTAGCCGGACCCCGGTCCCTTATTGGCGATCCCGATCCTATCAAGTGGTATCAGAGCGGTAAGTCTCAAAACTCAAGCAACCCGAAGCAAGCAAGCATGACTCACGATAAGAAACCTCCAATGCTCGAAAGCAAATAGTTCGCTGATTGAAAGATCCACATGCACTTGCACCTGACAACCATGGATGATGAAATGATGTTCATCATATCTGAAGGTCCGATAAAGATCGAAAAAGAAAGAAGCGAATGGACATCTAGGGACAAAAGGAAGAATAATCTTGAAAACCTAGACAGAGATGCTATATACAAAACTTTGGACATAAACATTTTCGCAAAAATCAGATCATGCTCTACTGCAAAATAAGTGTGGGAAAAGTTGAGCCAACTGTGTGAGGGTAACTACCAAATAAAGGAGAACCAGAAAGAAACGAAGGTTTTGATAGTTGCTGAAATCAAGGGAAAATGGGTCGATAGCGATTCGTACGAATCATCGTCCAACGACAGTGATGATAAATAACCTCTTTCAATAATTCAGATACCAAATCAGATACCAAAACTCTTAAGAAAATGTTAATCATCATCTCAATTAATCGCACTAAATGATAATCAATTTGTTCAAAACAGTTTGTGATCAAAAATCGGGTTTTTGATTTTAAAGTTGTTTTGATGTGTAAGGAGTTATCCAATAGCTTCCTTATACTACATATACTTGATTTGTACCAAAACCAGAAAACTGACTACTTGTTTGAAACAATTCAAGAACTAAAAAAATTCAATTATTTTGAAAATTTTATTTTTGACAAAAAATGATTGGGATGGATCAAACATGATCCAAACAGTTGCCCTATAGATAAGGATGCCAGTCATCTTTGATTTCAAAGATGGAACTATGTCGTTAGTCCACCATTTTGACTAATTTGAAATGTGAAATGGTCACCTTACCATAGTGTTCATTTCCCCTATATATGTAGGCATGAATAATTTATTTTCGGTAAATTGGATGAAGAATAACCAAAATACCATAAATGGTTTTTTGCTGATTTATTCGACTTGAAGCACTCAATCGACTTCGTGAGGCTATAAATAACCTCTCTCAATAATTCTGAAACCAAGAGATCAAGTGTCTAGTTTCAAAATCTGAATTTTTAAAAAATACGCCATTAAAACTCAAGCTTGTTGGATTTTTTGAAATTATTTGTATGACCTTAAAGTTTGGATCTGAGCATCCCCAAAGCTTTCCTAAGGCATAAGGAGTTTTCTCCAATTTTTGTTATGCTTCCAATCACCCTTTAATTCATATTTCTAGTTTGAAGAAATTTTATATTTCAATTTTCACAAGTTTTTATATTGTCTAGTTGTTGAATTTCAGCTCAAAAAGCTTCCCAACATGCTTCAAATGATGTTGGGAAACTTTTTGGATCATGTTTGATCCATCCCGATCATGTTTGATTAAAATCAAAATTTTCCAAATAATTGAAAATTTTGAGTTCTTGAATTGTTCCAAATGAACAACTAGTGTTCATGTTTTGGTATCAATCAAGTATATGAAGTATAAAAAAATCTATTAGTAAGCTCATTACACCTCAAAACAACCTTAAAAACAAAAATCAATTTTTGGCCATTAACTGTTTTGTATGATATGATCATCACCCAAGTCGATTGATACCTTGGGAGGATGTTTTAAATGTTCCTAAGAGCTTTGCGAAGCTATCCAATTCCTAGGATAAAAGATTTCAAGCCTCCATCAAAATTACAAAACATGTAATTTTGATGTTCTTGACGACCGAGAAATCTAACATAGGACCAAAATATTCGACCAATGTTCTTCATTGAGAACTGAGAGGTACAAACGATGTTCTTCATCTAGGACCGCAAGGTCTAACCGAGAATTTTTACATCCGATCAAGAAGTTAGACCTATGAGAGGTTTCTCGCACCCGGCCGAGAACTACTGAACCCATGAATGATGACTTCCACCTAGGACCAAGAGGTCCAACCAAGAACTCAGACCTAGGACTGAGGAGACTCGCACCCGACCGAGAACTCCCAAACCCATGATCGATACCTTTTACTTAAGACGTCCGACCGAGAATTCTAGCTAAGGACCAAGAGGTCATAGCATCCCAATTGAGGGACTTCCACTCCCCGACCGAGGATCCTGAATTCGGACCGAGGGGTCTTCGACTTAGGACTGAGGGCTCTTAGCCTCCGACCGATAAAATGAAGTTTGGACCTAGAACACTAGTCATAAGGCCTACTTGGTTCCTATTTTCAAATTCTAAAATTATTTTTTTAATTTTGGAACCCTAAACCATTTTTTAAAAATCCCAAGAAATTAAAAATATTTTCAAAATATTTTTAGGATATTTCCACAAAAGATATTTTGACAAATACTTATTTAGGATATATTTTTAAGCCCTAATGTCTTTTAAACTGATATTCTTTATGTATTTTCCTCTCTAGTCATCATCAACAACATGTACCAAGATTTAAATAATTGTTGTTTAAATAACGCTAAAACATACACATGCCTATGACCGAAAGAATAATCGGTTAAAATAAACATTAAAAAACCAATTTTCAAAAGGCAAATTTATAAGTAGAGACTGTTTTAAACGAGTATAAAGGATGAAGCTCGAAAGTCTTTCCCGAGTATCACCAAATTACGAACTAAAAAAACTCTAGAAGTTTATTGTTTTTATAAAATCAATTTGCGACTTTATTTTCAAATAAATAATCTTTAAATTAATTATTTTTAATTAATTTAAATAACTAATTTCTAAACAATAAAATTGTAATTTGATTATAGCAAATTCTCATAAATTTGAACACAAAATTAATTTAATTTTTACTTAATTACTAAAATTGTTTGAAATTATTTAAAAAAAAATTAAATTAATATTTTATTTTAAAATGATTCCTAACACATAACTGATATTGAAATTCTCAAACATCAAGCTTCCACGAAATCAAAATCGACTTTCCGGAGTTACAATTATTATTTGTAAATATTAATGATTAAAAATAATACATTTATATGATAAAATAATAATTAGTAAATAAAGAAAAAGATAAGATAAAATTTTAAATTTGTAGAATTTTTGAGTCAAATTCGTGACCCTTATCATTAGTCAAAATTAATTAACCTATTTCTTTTTTATCTCTTTAGATAAATATGAAATTTTTTATAAAATCTTACAACAAATTTATAAATTTTAAATAAAAAAAATTAACACACTTTCTTTTCTTTTCCTTTTTTTAACTGTTTGGATAAACTTGTTTTTTTTTAAATAAGAAAACAAATTGTTAGATGGTAAGTAAATATAAAAATTATTCCAATTTAATGGATAAATTTAGTATTTTTTCTTATATATATTTATGTTATATGTTGAATAATGAAAAAAAATTGATTAAAGTTTACTAATTTATATAGATTACATAAATTAAAATTAAATTGCGTGAATATTTTGTTCAACCATATATTACATAAATCAATTAGATTAAAAAAGTAATGATCATTTCTATTTGTAGAAATTACACTTTTTATTATATTATCTTAAATAAAATTAATTATTTTTTAGAATCTGATTACAGATTTGCTTAAAAGTTTATGCAGTAATAATGGTATATTATAAAAATCATTAGATTATTATCAAAATATTTCATTCCTAAAATCCAAATAAGGCTAATTACAAATATTGGCACTATATATATTGTAAAATAATTAGAGCAAAACTTAAACAAAAATTGAAATTATTTATTCAAGTGCTTCAATAGAGAAGAAATGATGAAAAATCCTTCTTTAACTTTGATTTTCTTATATTTTATTATGTTGTCAGGTTAATCTCTCAATCCAAAATTCTTAATTCTTTTTTATAATGATATTTGTAATAATTCTAAATATTTATAATTGTTTTTCATGTATATATAAATTTATTTTAGGTACGATTACATTGATATTGGCATCTGATGATGGATTAAGAGGAATAAAGAGATTGGCATCTGACGATGGATTAGGAGCAATAAAGAGAAGTCAAAGGGCGTGTAAAATAATTTGTCCTTGGAAGTGCATATTTTTTGTATCAAAATGTATTGATGGACATTGTAGTTGTAGTTAATATGTTGAATTGTCAAGTTTGATAGAGAGACAAAAATAAATAAGCATAATAAAAAGATATTATAATCTTTAGAAATAATTGAAATTTCATGAATGTTTGGTTATTTTATTAATAATAAAATAAAATATTTTATCACATTTTTTATTTTTTAATTATTAGTATGGACGGATGAATATTATAAAAAGTACACATTAAGAATAAAAAATATCAAATCAAACAATAAAGAAAAACCAAAAAACCAAACAAATCTAAATACGATCAAAGAAGGTCTGGAAGGTGTTTGAGTATAAAAAAATTCGAAGGGAGAAGATATGAAGGTTCTAGATAGAGAATATATTTTTGTTCTTAGAAATTTATATACCAGTGATTTCTCATCTTTTTAGCTTTCGTTATTCTTATGATAGAAAATAAAATCCAAACTCGTTCTAAGGTCAGTTAGCTATTAAGGATGCGGGCGGATGACTTGGAAATCGGTTTAGGTCACGGACTATGACTTAAATTTCTTTATAATTAAATATAATCTCGATCAGCTCTTTCTGAATTTAAATCTGTTAAACTAAAAATGAACTAAATTTGATTAAATTCTTTTGGAATAAACAAAATAAAGTCTATTACAACAACACATATATCTTTTCATTCAAAATTAAAATATGAACTAGATTGAAATGATGATTATAAAAAGGGGTTTGAATTAAATTTTGATATATATATATATATATATATATATATATATATATATATATATATATATATATATATATATATATATATATATATATATTAAGTTGTGTTTGTGTTTAATTAATGTAGTGTGCTATTAAATAAAATAAAATATATTTAAAATGGTTTATAGATAATGAATCAATTTATTAAATTTAAGAATTTGAAAGTATATTAACAACTTCTCTCTTGTTTTGAATCAGACTCGTATTTAAAAAAATATAAAAAAATATTACTTGTCAATAAAATAAACTAACATAAAAAAATAAAATTAAATAAATAAGCAAAAGATAATGCATGTTTCCAATAATTAAAACTGGTAGATCCTAATCAAGTCAGATTTCAACAAAACATTTATTTTGCTAAATTAACTATCTAAATTTTCCAAATGAGATACCATCAACTATATTATCAATTTTTAATTCTATAATGGTCTATTTCTCTTTTCCCACCAATATTTTCTAACAAATTATGAATAACAAAACACTTATAGGAATTGATTTAAATTTAACGAATACATATTATTAAAATTATTAATATATAAATAATTAAAAAAGACTGTGATTCTATTTAAATCAATACACTAAAAAATATTTCTTAAATCTTAACAAAGTACGTATCCCTAAAATCCACAGGTAATGATATATATAGATAATTATAGGCATTTGAAAAATCAACTCCTATTTAACATGAATAACAACCCACTATTTAAAATAGTCATATACAAATGACTAATGATTAATGTCATTTAATACGACATAAAAATGAGACATGAAAATTATAATAATTTTTCATGGGAGTTACTAACAAGTAACATTTAGGACGATCATATGTATATGTCGTAAGGGGCTATCCATATATATATTAATATATATATTAAGTTGTGTTTAATTAATGTAGTGTGCTATTAAATAAAATAAAATATATTTAAAATGGTTAATAGATGATGAATCAATTTATAAAATTTTAGAATTTGAAAGTATATTAACAACTTCTCTCTTGTTTTTGAATTAGACTGGTATTTAAAAAAATATAAAAAAATATTACTTGTCAATAAAATAAACTAACATAAAATAATAAAATTAAATAAATAAGCAAAAGATAATGCATGTTTCCAATCATTAAAACGGGTAGACCCAAACATTTCTTGTTTTACTAAATTAACTATCTAAAATTTTCAAATTAGATACATCAACTTGTTTTGCTTAAATAACTATCTAAATTTTCCAAATGAGATATCATCAACTATATTATCAAATTTTAATTTTATAATGGTCTATTTCTTTTTTCCCACAAATATTTTTCTAACAAATTATGAATAACAAAACACCTAGGAATTGACTTCAATTTAACGAATAAATATGATTAAATTTATTAATATATAAATAATTAAAAACGACTTCAATTGACTTCAATACACTAAAAAATATTTCTTAGATCTGAACAAAGTACCATATCCCTAAAATCCACAGGGTAATGATATATAGATAATTATAAACATTTGAAAAATCAACTCCTATTTAACATGAATATGAACCCACTATTTAAGATAGTCATATACAAATGACTAATGATTAATGTCATTTAATACGACATAAAAATGAGACATGAAAGTTATAATAATTTTTCATGGGAGTTACTAACAAGTAACATTTAGGACGATCATATGTATATGTCGTAAGGGGCTATCCACAGATAAATTCTAGTGAAAGCTGATGAGCTTAACACATAGCTTACGAAAAAGTAATATTTAGGGGGATCATATACAAATGATCGTGGTACCATCAACATATAGGTTTATCATGTTTGAGAGTTTTGGAAATGCACCTATTGAAAAATAAGATTTTGAGATACCTATCGAGAGATAATGTTTTGCTTTAAGTACCTATCGAAAGATAATGTTTGGATACATATTCGAGAGATAGGGTTTGGATACCTATCGATAGATAAACATTGGATACCTATCGAGAGATAGGATTTTGGTACCTATCAAGAGATAGAGTTTTGTTACATATCGAGAGATAGAGTTTGAATACATATTCGAGAGATAGGGTTTGGAGACACCTATTAAGAGATAGGGTTTTGGTAACTATTCGAGAGATATGGTTTGGATATCTATCAAGTGATATTATTTTGGTAGGATCATGTACGTATGATATTTATGCTTGTCGACAAACAATGCTCAGATACCTATTGAGGGATAGGGTTTTGATACCTATCGAGAGATAGGGTTTTGGTACCTATTCGAGTGATAGAGTTTTGGCAGGATCATGTATGTATGATTTATATACCTGTCGATAGACAACACTTGGATACCTATCGAGGGATAGGGTTTGGATACTTATCGAGAGATAGGGTTTGGATATCTTAAAGTGTCTACAAACGTCTAAAAATGATCAACATCTTAACGCATTAATTCGACTCGATGATTTTCGCCTCATAACTTACCTTCCTCTCGAATCTTGAGTGGGATGAGGAACCAAAATGATAAGGCTAAACTAGAGTCTAACTTAATATAAATTTCATTAAATCCCATGGCTTACCTTCCTATCGAACCTTGTAAAAAATGAAAGTATGACTTCCTCATCTCGTATAAAATGAGATGAGGAACTAAAATATGATTTAATGATATCGATTAGTCTAGCTTTGACTTTTTAGTGTCGCCACCCAATTTTTTCTTTAAAAACCAGGAAAAGAAAATATTGTGCATTCTCGAATGCGAATAAAAGAGATTCTGATCAAGGTTCAGGGCTTGGTTACACGAAAGAATGGACAACAACGTTATGTCTCTTATGCCCATCGAATGATGGTCTCTATTATAAACTCTTGGTCATTTTATACAAAATATTTCTTTTACACTTTGTTTATTTACTTCACCCTAGTAAATGCGTCTAAGGATAAATCCAAACATAATCATGCGACTAAATGATTGTATATATATGTTCCTAGATCATGGTTATAGGTTATTGTCATGGTACGAGAAAATAAATAATTAAAATTGAGATGAATACTTGTAGATGAATGCGTGATCTCAATAGTACCTGAAAAGAAGGAGATAAATCAAAGTTTGGAAAAATAAATGTATTCCAAATAAGGCCTTAAGCCATTATTATTTTATATTTTTGTTGTAAAATATTTATTTAGCTATTTAAAATTTTTTTAAATATTTTTTTAGAAATTATTTATTTTTTTGGGGGGGAAAAAAATTATTTAGAGATTACATAGTGTAAATGAAATAACTAAAATAAAATAATAAAACCAAACAAGAAGTAACACTGTTGATCGGGTCAAACAGAATAGATATAACTTTTTGCGCGATAAAATTTAATCGTCTGTGATTAAGCTTGGATGATTCGAATCTCAACTGAAAAGAGAGAGGTATGGTGTTCAAGTCTTGTCAAGGTATTTTCTTCTATTCGGATTTTGGGAGATATGAAAAGGAATATAGGCAAGGCTTGATAGTACATATTTTGGGAGAAACATTCAGCCCTTCATCATCATTTTAGAAATGTGTTATAATCATTCAAATCAACATAACCCAACAATATACAACAAAACATCAATGATCCAATCATCATAGTTAGAACTTTAAAAATATATGCAGATTTGGGCATTTTTAATATAAGGAGAATGGAAGAGATTTAGTTTGATCAATAACTTACAAATAATATTTAGAATCTGCTTAAATAATTCAAACATCGTTACACATAACATCCATACACATTCAAACTTATATTTAAGAAAGATGAAGCTTCATTGAAATGTTTGAAGTGTGGTATTACAATATGAATGAAAACTCACCATTGAATCTAATAACTTTGCTCAACTCCTATGGATTCAACAGCAACTGAGGGATCTCCAATCTTCTGTGATAACACCAGTGCAATAGCGATAACATATAATCCGTTGTTACACTCAAGAACCAAGCACATTGACATTAGGCATCACGTTATCCAGGAGCATGTGCAGTAGAAGCATGTCCAGCTAGAGTATGTCTCAACCTAACAACAAGTGACCGATATTTTCACAAAGCCACTACAGGAAGCTAAGTTCTCTTATCTTAAAACTATTTTGGTACTTGCTGATAGAGGTCAACTTATTCCTTAGATGCTCCTGCATGCTTTTAGAAAATTAGTACTTTCTCATGACTTGCATTCATGAAAACCGGGCATGATCTCAGGGAGAAGCTTCCGCTTCTCAAATCATGCTCTCGTCATTCTTATAAAACTAATCGGATCTTTCAAATATCTGCATTTTCTTTAAAAACCGGTCAAACACTTACATGCATTCGTTATAAGCATAAAGATTAGAAGGAAAGAAAATCAAGTATATAAAATCGGACAGTTGTCTCCTCTTGAGATCGGTTAAATCACTTTATCGAAGTAACTTTAAACAAATTGAGCGGCCTAAGTGAATCTAAAAAATCAGATGGATAATTCTCTAAACTTAATAACTTCCGCCTAACAGTTTCCTGCTTCACGCGGAAGCAGTATTTCTTCAAAATAGAATAACCTATCTCTATAAAAACCGGTCACCTAAAGCCAACCGATTACTTACACTATAACATCGTTAATTTCATTTTCTAGTCAACATGGGACAACTGGACATTGTTTGTCATATATGCTTGAACATAATCCTGTGAAAAATGAAATAGTCTCACCTCAAACAACGTGAAGACCTATGTCTATCACTGTTTAAAGGAAAGACTAGCATTTCACTAAAATAGTATTTATTGAAAATATAATACACTTGCCTTTCATCATTAACCATTTTGAAATAACCATCATTCATATCCAACTATACTTAGATTGTAACCATATATGTAAACCGATTCCTTGGCTATTTAATAGCACATTTTTCATCTTCTTAAATCACTCTCTATCAAACACAAGGAAACTACTCTTCAAAAGTGTCTCTCTCTAAAACAGAATTATTCTAGCCGATTTCGAATCAATTTGACAAAGTGATGAGATTGAGGTCTGCGCAACTTTCCGGCAGATTGGGTATTCCGGTCTAAGACCATTCCTAGAGGACAGATACGCCATAAACTGAAGTAGTCCTCGAATTCTTCAGCACTGCTAAGGTAATTCGGGAGGATCTTATCGTTGCCGAAATCCAAGGCCAATCTTTTGTCTTCAGCGAGATAGACTTCGCACGTAGTTGCGAGCTACAAACTAAAGGTTTCACCGACCTCTCCTTTTGACCCATGGTCATCAATGAGATGCGCCATCACTTCTACGGAACCATAACTCAGGTGGACACCTATGGTGCCAAAATCTCTCTTCAAAATGAATTCTAGATCTTGAGTCAGATCATTGGTAAGAATATTCTTGCCAAAGAAACACTCAAACATATTCCTAGAAGGTCTTCGAGACGATGGTTTCCATCACCGAAGGCACTCTAGTGAATTGGCCTAGGATCATCTTCAACAATCTGAAGAAGAAGATCTCCACAAACGGAAGAATGATCGGATACACTCCCTAGCTGTGCGTTTTATTCTTCGACCTTGATGTCTTCCGCGATCGAAGAGCTATCCTCTACAACAACCAACTCTTAACAAAGGAGAGGATCCTGATGTACATCGACCGGGTGAATAGAGCAAGAATCAAAAGAAATCCAGCTCCTTGACCTCCAAATCATTAATCCTAGGATCAAACATTTTTTATTTATTTTGAAAGTAAACCGATTATTTTACCTCTCATATCGATTATGTATTATCTTTTTAATGAACCATCGGCTTAAATGTATTTCAAATTTATTTTAAAGATGGTTAACCTCAAAATTCATATATGGTTATCTTATTTTAAACTTGACATACTCTTAGGGAGAAGTTGTCGCTTATCCTATCATAACGAATATTTCAGAATACCGGCCATTTTCAAAAATGTTCTCAAGCAAGCATTTTAAATTTGACCGGTTACTTTTAAATTGGTCAGTTTACTTTGTACGTTCTGTTAGAATATAATTGTTAGAATTTATGAAAAATTTTAATAATGAATAGATAAAACTAAGTTCAAATAAATATATAAGTTAAACTGCTAAGTCATATCAAGTATGTTAATTGTTTTAAAGATAACAACAAAGTGTTGTAGTGTAGTAGTAAACACTCCTGTTGTCACACAAGTGACCAAGAATCGAATTTCACCGAATGTAAATAATATTTAAAGTTTTTCTATTTCAGGGAAGCTGAGCAAAATACCGAAATTTCTATGTAGGCGATATCGGTAAAACAGGTAGGCGAGATCGACTCGGTAGTGGACATAGGTTTGATAGTTTAACCGGTAGTCCGACTCCGGTTCGTAGTGAAGATCGGTTATTTGACACTTAATGCTCCTGTAGTGAAGATCGGTCAACCGACACTTAATGCACCTGAAGTGAAGATCGGTCAACCAGTATTTAATGAAACATGGTCGGTCAATTAATTGTCTTCGGTATTAAATGACTTCGGTATTAAATGAGCTCCGATCAGTTAAATGCCTTCAGCATTCTCAGCTCCAAATTAAGATTCCATTATGAGTAGTCCGGCAAAGCTGCTTTTATATGTCAGAACTGTTTCATTTCTATTTTGGTATAAGTCTGATGAAAATCTTCTTGAAACAAGAGGTCTGCTGAAGAAAGTCAGATTGCCATTTTGGTATAAGTCAACTTGGAGCAGGTATTTATCACCTTTCTCCAGATCACCAAATCAATAGACGAAAAATATATTTTGCTGATCTACTTCTTGGGAAGTATCAAACCCATTAAATGCCCTGCTGTACCTCCCTAATCAACCAATCAAAATCAAGGAACAAAGGGATACCATATAGGTATCCGTTGAGGATGTGAAATATGACCGTTGTCATATTTCCTACTTAAGGAGATAAAAAACACAAGCAGAAAAAATGAGACAACACATACAAGAAGTGAACAGAAGCAAGTGAACATAAAAAAAGCAGACAACTAATTATCTATGTTCATACATTGTGTAAATTAGTTCAAAGTGTGTTAGACCTTTCACATGTATTACAAAACCATCTATTCTGTGTGAGTAGTGAAATTTTGTAAAGTTGATAGAAGCTATCTGTTCAACAGAGTGTTATTGTTGAGAGGTCAAGAACAAGTAGTAAATTAGTCTCGGGTCTTAGACTTAAGAGTCGTAAGCTGTTTGAATAATCATAGTGAATATCCTTCTCGTTATTTGAGAAGAAGGGGTGACGTGGGAGCTTTGTCTTCGAACATCAATAAAATCCTTGTGTTGTGTTATTTCCCCATTTCCGGTCATTTCATTATCCAAACTGACTTCCTTTTATTCCGAACTGATCCTTCTCCATTCTTATTTCTATCCGATCTGTGTGTTGCTTTAAGCTGAAACAAATATTTCCTCCCTTGAACCCGATTCAAGATTTTGTGACAGTCTGTGTTGAGACCAGTGTTAATCTCTAACAAGATTAGTTCCAACCGTTGTGAGTGTGTAAGCGTTCTCCTTTAGCCGGACCTCGGCCCCTTATTGGCGATCCCGATCCTATCAAGTGGTATCAGAGCGGTAAGTCTCAAAACTCAAGCAACCTGAACCAAGCAAGCATGACTCACGATAAGAAACCTCCAATGCTCGAAGCAAATAGTTTGCTGATTGGAAGATCCACATGCACTTGCACCTGACAACCATGGATGATGAAATGATGTTCATCATATCTGAAGGTCCGATAAAGATCGAAAAAGAAAGAAGCGAATGGACAACTAGGGACAAAAGGAAGAATAATCTTGAAAACCTAGCCAGAGATGCTATATACAAAACTTTGGACATAAACATTTTCGCAAAAATCAGATCATGCTCTACTGCAAAATAAGTGTGGGAAAAGTTGAGCCAACGGTGTGAGGGTAACTACCAAATAAAGGAGAACCAGAAAGAGACGAAGGTTTTAATAGTTGCTGAAATCAAGGGAAAATGGGCCGATAGCGATTCGTACGACTCATCGTCCAACGACAGTGATGATAACTAACCTTTTTCAATAATTCAGATACCAAATCAGATACCAAAGCTCTTAAGAACATGTTAATCATCATCTCAATGAATCGCACTAAATGATAATCAATTTGTTCAAAACAGTTTGTGATCAAAAATCGGGTCTTTGATTTTAAAGTTATTTTGATGTGTAAGGAGTTATCCAATAGCTTCCTTATACTACATATACTTGATTTGTACCAAAGCATGAAAACTAACTACTTGTTTGAAACAATTCAAGAACTAAAAAAATTCAATTATTTTGACCAAAAATGATTGGGATGGATCAAACATGATCCAAACAGTTGCCCTATAGATAAGGATGCCAGTCATCTTTGATTTCAAAGATGGAACTATGTCGTTAGTCCACCATTTTGACTAATTTGAAATGTGAAATGGTCACCTTACCATAGTGTTCATTTCCCCTATATATGTAGGCATGAATAATTTATTTTCGGTAAATTGGATGAAGAATAACCAAAATACCATAAATGGTTTTTTGCTGATATATTCGACTTGAAGCACTCAATCGACTTCGAGAGGCTATAAATAACGTCTCTCAATAATTCTGAAACCAAGAGATCAAGTCTCTAGTTTCAAAATCTGAATTTTTAAAAAATACGCCATTAAAACTCAAGCTTGTTGGATTTTTTGAAATTATCTGTATGACCTTAAAGTTTGGATCTGAGCATCCCCAAAGCTTTCCTAAGGCATAAGGTGTGTTCTCCAATTCTTGTTATGCTTCCAATCACCCTTTAATTCATATTTCTAGTTTGAAGAAATTTTATATTTGAATTTTCACAAGTTTGTATATTGTCTGGTTGTTGAATTTTAGCTCAAAAAGCTTTCCAACATGCTTCTAATGATGTTGGGAAACTATTTGGATCATGTTTGATCCATCCCGATCATGTTTGATTAAAATCAAAATTTTCCAAATAATTGAAAATTTTGAGTTCTTGAATTGTTCCAAATGAACAACTAGTGTTCATGTTTTGGTATCAATCAAGTATATGAAGTATAAAAAAATCTATTAGTAAGCTCATTACACCTCAAAACAACCTTAAAAACAAAAATCAATTTTTGGCCATAAACTACTTTGTATGAATTGATCATCACCCAAGTCGATTGATACCTTGGGAGGATGTTTTAAATGTTCCTAAGAGCTTTGCGAAGCTATCCAAGTCCTAGGATAAAAGATTTCAAGCCTCCATCAAAATTACAAAACATGTAATTTTGATGTTCTTGACGACCGAGAAATCTAACATAGGACCAAAATGTCCGACCAATGTTCTTCATCGAGAACTGAGAGGTACAAACGATGTTCTTCATCTAGGACCGCAAGGTCTAACCGAGAATTTTTACATCCCATCAAGAAGTTAGACCTAGGAGAGGATTCTCGCACCCGGTCGAGAACTACTGAACCCATGAATGATGACTTCCACCTAGGACCAAGAGGTCCAACCAAGAACTCAGACCTAGGACTGAGAAGACTCGCACCCGACCGAGAACTCCCAAACCCATGATCGATACCTTTTACTTGAGACGTCCGACCGAGAATTCTAGCTAAGGACCGAGAGGTCATAGCATCCCAATTGAGGGACTTCCACTCCCCGACCGAGGATCCTAAATTCGGACCGAGGGGTCTTCGACTTAGGACTGAGGGCTCTTAGCCCCCAACCGATAAAATAAAGTTTGGACCTAGAACACCAGTCATAAGGCCTACTTGGTTCCTATTTTCAAATTCTAAAATTATTTTATAATTTTGGAACCCCAAACCATTTTTTAAAAATCCCAAGAAATTAAAAATATTTTCAAAATATTTTTAGGATATTTCCACAAAAGATATTTTGACAAATACTTATTTAGGATATATTTTTAAACCCTAATGTCTTTTAAACTGATATTCTTTATGTATTTTCCTCTCTAGTCGTCATCAACAACATGTACCAAGATTTAAATAATTGTTGTTTAAATAACGCTAAAACATACACATGCCTATGACCGAAAGAATAATCGGTTAAAATAAATATTAAAAAACCAATTTTTAAAAGGCAAATTTATAAGTAGAGACTGTTTTAAACGGGTATAAAGGATGAAGCTCGAAAGCCTTTCCCGAGTATCATCAAATTACGAACTAAAAAAACTCTAGAAGTTTATTGTTTTTATAAAATCAATTTGCGACTTTATTTTCAAATAGATAATCTTTAAATTAATTATTTTTAATTAATTTAAATAACTAATTTCTAAACTTAAAATTGTAATTTGATTATAGCAAATTCTCATAAATTTGAACACAAAATTAATTTATTTTTTACTTAATTATTAAAATTGTTTAAAATTATTTTTAAAAAAAATTAAATTAAATATTTAATTTCAAAATGATTCCTAACACATAACTGATATTGAAATTTTCAAACATCGAGCTTCCACGAAATCAAAATCGATTTTCCGGAGTTACAATTATTATTTGTAAATATTAATGATTAAAAATAATACATTTATATGATAAAATAATAATGAGTAAATAAAGAAAAAGATAAGATAAAATTTTTAATTTGTAGAATTTTTGAGTCAAATTCGTGACCCTTATTCTTAGTCAAAATTAATTATCCTACTTCTTTTTTATCTCTTTAGATAAATATGAATTTTTTTACAAAATCTTACAACAAATTTATAAATTTTAAATAAAAAAAATTAACACACTTTCTTTTCTTTTCCTTTTTTTAACTGTTTGGATAAACTTGTTTTTTTTTTTAAATAAGAAAACAAATTGTTAGATGGTAAATAAATATAAAAATTATTCCAATTTAATGGATAAATTTAGTATTTTTTCTTATATATATTTATGTTATATATTGAATAATGAAAAAAAAATTGATTAAAGTTTACTAATTTATATAGATTACATAAATTAAAATTAAATTACGTGAATATTTTGTTCAACCATATATTACATAAATCAATTAGATTAAAAAAGTAATGATCATTTCTATTTGTAGAAATTACACTTTTTTTTTATATTATCTTAAATAAAATTAATTATTTGTTAGAATCTGATTACAGATTTGCTTAAAAGTTTATGCAGTAATAATGGTATATTATAAAAATCATTAGATTATTATCAAAATATTTCATTCCTAAAATCCAAATAAGGCTAATTACAAATATTGGCACTATATATATTGTAAAATAATTAGAGCAAAATTTAAACAAAAATTGAAATTATTTATTCAAGTGCTTCAATAGAGAAGAAACGATGAAAAATTCTTCTTTAACTTTGATGTTCTTATATTTTATTATGTTGTCAGGTTAATCTCTCAATCCAAAATTCTTAATTCTTTTTTATAATGATATTTGTAATAATTCTAAATATTTATAATTGTTTTTCATGTATATATAAATTTATTTTAGGTACGATTACATTGATATTGGCATCTGATGATGGATTAAGAACAATAAAAAGATTGGCATCTGACGATGGATTAGGAGCAATAAAGAGAAGTCAAAGGGCGTGTAAAATAATTTGTCCTTGGAAGTGCATATTTTTTGTATCAAAATGTATTGATGGACATTGTAGTTGTAGTTAATATGTTGAATTGTCAAGTTTGATATAGAGAGACAAAAATAAATAAGCATAATAAAAAGATATTATAATCTTTAGAAATAATTGAAATTTCATGAATGTTTGGTTATTTTATTAATAATAAAATAAAATATTTTATCACATTTTTTATTTTTTAATTATTAGTATGGACGGATGAATATTATAAAAAGTACACATTAAGAATAAAAAATATCAAATCAAACAATAAAGAAAAACCAATAAACCAAACAAATCTAAAAATCTAATTACGATCAAAGAAGGTCCGGAAGGTGTTCGAGTATAAAAAAATTCGAAGGGGGAAGATATGAAGGTTCTAGATAGAGAATATATTTTTGTTCTTAGAAATTTATATACTAGTGATTTCTCATCTTTTTAGCTTTCGTTTTTCTTATGATAGAAAATAAAATCCAAACTCGTTCTAAGGTCAGTTAACTACTAAGGATGCGGACGGATGACTTGGAAATCGGTTTAGGTCACGGACTATGACTTAAATTTCTTTAAAATTAAATATAATCTCGATCAGCTCTTTTTGAATTTAAATCTGTTAAACTAAAAATGAACTAAATTTGATTAAATTCTTTTGGAATAAACAAAAATAAAGTCTATTACAACAACACATATATATTTTCATTCAAAAATAAAATATAAACTAGATTGAAATGATGATTATAAAAAGGGGTTTGAATTAAATTTTGATATATATATATTAAGTTGTGTTTGTGTTTAATTAATGTAGTGTGCTATTAAATAAAATAAAATATATTTAAAATGGTTTATAGATGATGAATCAATTTATTAAATTTTAGAATTTGAAAGTATTAACAACTTCTCTCTTGTTTTGAATTAGACTCGTATTTAAAAAAATATAAAAAAATATTACTTGTCAATAAAATAAACTAACATACAAAAATAAAATTAAATAAATAAGCAAAAGATAATGCATGTTTCCAATCATTAAAACTGGTAGACCCTAATCAAGTCAGATTTCAACAAAACATTTCTTATTTTGCTAAATTAACTATCTAAATTTTCCAAATGAGATACCATCAATTTGTTTTGCTTAATTAACTATCTAAATTTTCCAAATGAGATACCATCAAATATATTATCAATTTTTAATTCTATAATGGTCTATTTCTCTTTTCCCACCAATATTTTCTAACAAATTATGAATAACAAAATACTTATAGGAATTGATTTAAATTTAACGAATAAATATTATTAAATTTATTAATATATAAATAATTAAAAAAAGACTGTGATTCTATTTAAATCAATACACTAAAAAATATTTCTTAGATCTTAACAAAGTACCGTATCCCTAAAATCCACAGGGTAATGATATATAGATAATTATAGGCATTTGAAAAATTAACCTCTATTTAACATGAATAAGAACCCACTATTTAAGATAGTCATATACAAATGACTAATGATTAATGTCATTTAATACGACATAAAAATGAGACATGAAAGTTATAATAATTTTTCATGGGAGTTACTAACAAGTAACATTTAGGACGATCATATGTATATGTCGTAAGGGGTTATCCACAGATAGATTCTAGTGAAAGCTGATGAGCTTATCACATAGCTTACCAAAAAGTAATATTTAGGGGGATCATATACAAATGATCGTGGTACCATCAACATATGGGTTTATGATAGGATCGAATTTATCGATAGAGACGGGGGTCTAGCTAAGGATGAAGGCTTATGAAAAACGGTTTGAAAGAAATCATGTTAGGGATTTAATTCGCTTTCTATTCTACGCAAACACTTGTAAACACTTGAAACAGATTCAAGGAGGAATTGTTTACTTGGGTTTGAAGCACAAGATGAAATATGAGAAGATTACAGAAAAGAAAGAACATAGAAGTTTATTTATGGATGTTCGGAGAAACTCTCCTACGATACCCCTTCTTCCAACCACCGGAAGAATTCACTATAAAATGATTCGAATCAAATACAGTTTACACACACTTAGCTCACTATTGAACATAACACTTTCTGTTCAATTACAAGATGAAGAATATCACTCAGCTAAAGGTGTTTTGATTCTAGCTCTCTCTTGATTCACACACAGTACAATCTGAAAGCAACTTCAAAGTATGAATGTTCAAAGGCTTCAATTCAGTAAGCAAGAAAATAGAACACTTTCTCTCTCTGTAAAATTCGATTGCTTCTTCGTTGTCTAAGGCTGATTATCCGTTGTCCTTTAGATATGTTAAATACTGAGCATGAGCTAACGGTCGAATCTATTAGAATGATATGTGACACTCTTCCATTGGAAAGCCTCCATTGTACACAGTAGGTTCTGAGCACAAGGATCGTGGCCGTACATCACTGGTAGTGCGCCGAATATTCCATCAGGGTGTACTTGTAAAACAAGTAATGTGAGGAAAATTCTCTTACGTGGCATTCCTTGGTTGGTTGCATATAGCTGTTGTACTAATCTTCACTAGAAAGTGGAGCAGGAGTATGGTACAGCTATAGCATGTGGGTAGGTGAAATGCTAGCTTCAAGCATACTACTTAAGCTGAGCATTAGACGTATTTCAGTTAGACGGATTATAAAATGAGTCTAATGAAATCAAACATCCCCTTCTAATAGAAACGTCTATTAGACCGCCTGGTCTAATAGAATTAGACTCATGTCTAATTACAATAACCATTAGACTGCACGTCTAACTCCACTGAGTTAGATTGCACGTCTAATTCCGGTTCTACCTCAGACTTGTCTGAAGGAGTTAAACGCACGTCTAACTTTCACTAATTAGACTTTACGTCTAATTATTCAATAACCATTAGACTGCACGTCTAACTCCACTAAGTTAGACTGCACGTCTAATTCCGGTTCTACCTTAGACTTGTCTGAAGGAGTTAGACGCACGTCTAACTTTCACTAATTAGTCTTCACGTCTAATTACAATAACCATTAGACTGCACGTCTAACTCTACTGAGTTAGACTGCACGTCTAATTCCGGTTCTACCTCAGACTTGTCTGAAGGAGTTAGACGCACGTCTATCTTTCACTAATTAGACTTTACATCTAATTATCCAATAACCATTAGACTGCATGTCTAACTCCACTGAGTTAGACTGCACGTCTAATTCCGGTTCTACCTCAGACTTGTCTGAAGGAGTTAGACGCATGTCTAACTTTCACTAATTAGACTTCACATCTAATTCCAATAACCATTAGACTGCATGTCTAACTCCACTGAGTTAGACTGCACGTCTAATTCCGAATATCTATTAGACCATCCGTCTAATTACAAGTCTATTAGACTACACGTCTAACTCCGATGAGTTAGACTGTACGTCTAATTTCAAGTCTATTAGAGTACACGTCTAACTCCGATGAGTTAGACTGTACGTCTAATTTCGAACACATTAGACTTACGTCTAATTCCGTGTATATTAGACTTACGTCCAATTTTATACATTTATTAGACTACACGTCTAACTCCGATGAGTTAGACTGTACGTCTAATTCTATGCATTCATTAGACTACACGTCTAACTCCGATGACTTAGACTGTACGTCTAATTCTATGCATTCATTAGACTACACGTCTAACTCCGATGAGTTAGACTGTACGTCTAATTCTATGCATTCATTAGACTACACGTCTAACTCCGATGAGTTAGACTGTACGTCTAATTCTATGCATTCATTAGACTACACGTCTAACTCCGATGAGTTAGACTGTACGTCTAATTCTATGCATCGAATGCCAAAATCAGTCTAATGACCCTCATTAGAGCCAAGTCTTATGAAATATTGATTCAATACACCTGCATTAAAACTTATAAGACATTTGATCATAAAAATCTCATTGGTTAAATTATTTCAACAATTAGTCAAAATAATTTGACCCAACAATTTCCCCCTTTTTGATGAAGAAATTAGAAACATGCATACATATACCAAAATATGCATTCATCATATAAATAAATAAAATCCTTGTTCACTTACATCACACATCCAAAACACGTATTCAAAGAAAACCAACCTAAAACCGGAATACAGGCCACTTTGTGAAATTATCTCAAAGTCGGTCCAAGGAAGAGGAGGCATCTTTGACAGCCTAACAAATTCGAAGATTGAGATGTTGGTCGGTATAGTTAGAGGTCTTCAAATCAACTGGGCCAAGGTCGTTTTCTTCAACCTTTGTGAGATGGTGGATCCGACTTCAAAACGTTCTCAGGGATATGCCGTTCCGCTCGGAAAGCTGATGCACCACTTTAATATCGAAACCGGCCCAGGTGTTCTTATACCTCACAACAAGATAATAAAATCTACCCATTTTTTAGGAACAGCGGTTCGACCGAGCAAAGCGAAGGCCTCAACTGCTAAACAATCATCCACTCGATCTAGGAAATCACAGCCTAAGAAGAAGGCCCCGGAGGCAGGACAATCCGGAAGCAAAGCGGTCCCTCACACATCTGGGTCGACAAATATTCAAGCCGACATTCCGAATCCGGAGGACTCCACATCTAGCTCTAGCTGCACCAACACCAACGACACCGAGTAGAATCAGTCAAACAAAGGAAAAGGGAAGGTCGTCGATGAGGAAAATCCGGCCACAAATTTTGATAATGAATCCGGTCCAGTTAGACAATCGGAGGCATCCGAAACCGCAGACGACGACATCCAACAACTAGGAGAGGAACTTGTCTCCAAAATAATAAAGCAGCTCTTCAAGTAGGCACATGTTGTGAGAAATGTCTTCAATCGGTGGGCTCTTCTGCGAGAGGAAGTCGGTTTTGCCGACATGTTACCAGAGTGTCCCGCTCATCAGAAATGGGAAAAACTAGTGGTAATGGAGAGGACGGTGTTCGAATTGACGAAGACAAAGAGCGTTGTCACTGCTCTTAGAAGAGGAAGGATGGTTGAAATCCACGCCCGGTTAAAAGAACTCACCGGCCACATCCTTCACATTCATGAACAGAACGTCTCTCTAGATGACAAAAACCAACTCGATGTGATAGTGCTGTAAACGTTAAAGACCAAGGAACAAGAGCTGATCGATGAGATGACGCGGTTGGAATCGGAAGTCGGTCATCAAGAAGCTTCGTATTTTTCAAGATCTCATCTTGACGATGATGAAAAATCCAAATCCAATGACGGTCCTAATCCAGAAGAGACCGAGAATGCACCTCCTCCACCAGATTCCACGGTCAACATAATTGAAACAGGTAATCCGCTCCCCGATCAGCCCGGGTCCCCACAAACAGATAAATCGCCGGCGCCTGCAATAACCGAGGCCCGAGTAAAGGCATACATCGAGGAATTCTTCCATGATGCCATCATTCCGTGGCAGACTAAAGTGAAAGAAAGGGCGAAAACAACACACCGGTTGGTTAAGTCTACCGATGAGACGCTCAACTCTACGATCCAACGGCTTACAGCCATTGAAGAGAATCACGCCTAACCGACCAGCTGATCAGTTCAACGACACATAGAAATACAACTCTTGAGGATGGTCTTGCTCAAACCGACCAGTGGCTCGGTTCGACGGATCAAAGGTTAGCGACTCTTGATGAGGGTCAAACTCATACCGCTCAACAACTCACGTCAACAAAGCAAAGGTTGGCATCTCTTGAAGAGGGCCATTTTCAATCCGGTATCCAGACCGGTTCGATACTTCAAAAAATGGCAGCGCTTGAAGAAAAGCATGCCCTGACCGAAGCCTAGTTACAAGCGGTCTCCGAACAGCTTGCGGAAATGATTGCGGCCAAGCTAGCGGCCGACGAGGCACTTGAGAAAGCGAATGAGATCGCGTCCTAAAAACTCCAAGAAGCTGAGAACGAGAACATGCGGATACTGGAGGAAAGGGAACATGCGGATGCGAACCTGGCCCGACACATTCAAGTGGTAGAAAATTCCGGACCAGAACAAGTAGTACAAGCGAATGAGGACGCGGCTCGGCTAATCCAATAAAGGATGATAGAAAAAGAAATAGCCGAAAGTAATAAACTCTCTAATCCGGCTACTCCCTCAACCGGACCGGTCACCAAAAAGAGAAAGGTCATGTTAGGATCGGGGACGCCCTTGGAGAACCGGGGTGTTTCCGGTTTCTGGAAGGGTAGCCGCTTACAACACATAACACACAATTTTGGTGATAGTCCGGTTAGAGACTAAAACCTTTCTTAGCACTACACAAACTGTCACAGACTCTTGAACCGAGTTCAATGGCGGAAATGTTTGTTTCAGTTTGAAGCAACGTATGCGACTTTGATGAAATTTATGAGGAGTCGGTTTTAAGGATATGAATGGACCGGTTTTGATTTAGGAGTGAAATTACGTTTTGGTTTAGGTTTAGGTTAAGTAGGCAGAGAGTAAATAGGAAATAAGTAAAAGACACGAGACAGGATTTTTTATGGATGTTCGGAGCAAATCCTCCTACGTCACCCATTCTTCTCAAGTTATGAGAAGGATCTCCACTAACTTTCAGAGTTTCAACAATTACACTTCCGGTCGATCCTAACTCGCCACTCGCCGGTTACACAAACTCACTCTTGATGTAATACAATAACACAACACAAATAAAGCTTTCGGTAAACGACACAACAGTTTGGATCGCGCGTGAGATTTCTTTATCTCTCTAAGATGTTCGTAACTACATTTAATGAGGTCTCTTCGTCTTCCTTTTATAGTGAAGAGCATTCCAACGGTCACTTTCTTCTCTCACCGTGGGATTGGTTAATTCAGAGTCACGCCGGTGTAGAGAGGTTGCTTGCACGTTTCACCTTCCTAACACTTGGCAAGCATGTAGATACTCCTCAGGTAAGAGTCACGTAGCCGGTTTGCAGATTTGGACACGTGTCAGGCATGCACCTTCCGACTGTCTAAGTCGGATCAGTAAATCATCATTGTTTTTATCGCATGCTTCTGATCGGATCTTATCTTCTTTTATTTCTTCAAGACACGTCTATTTCGTCACACTACGTCATCTTTGAAACTCTTAGTTTCCGGTTGACTCTTTCGGAGTATAATCCGGCTGAGATGTAGATTTTTCTTTGCTAGCCGGTCTGTTGAGAATGTTGAAACCGATTCCTCTTGATCTTGACTTGATCATCTGGAACTGAATTACTTTGATATGTTCTTCAGCCGGTTTATACAAGTTGATCTGTTCCTGCACATAAGAGTTTAATAGTAGTTTAGTTTTTCTAGCTGGTTTCAAAAATTAACTTTACTTAATTTTTCTATCAATATCTCCCTTTTTGATTATTTAGAATAAATATTCAAAAATTGTAATGTGTGGCCGGTTTGAAAATTAACTTACTTAATTTTTCTATCAATTTCTTCCTCTTTGATTATTTAGAATAAATATTCAAAACTCGTAATGTATGGCTGGTTTGAAAAATATGTTTGACAATTTCTCCCTATTTGATGTTTTTCTGTTTAAGAAAAATTTCAAAACATGTTTTGATTTTTCAAAGTATATCTAATAAAATTATTACTTTGAGATATTAGAGAAGTAACTTAGTTCTGAAACAAAATCAAAACACAAGTAAACTGTTCATAATAGAGAAATAAGCTAAGGATTGGATGGTCCCCCCTTTTCGTTTTCTTTCTCCTTCTGCCTCCTTTCCTCCTCTTCTTTCGCCTTCCATTCTCTGTCTCTTCGTTCAGCGTCAATGCGCCATCCGACAAACACACTTGAGATGCCGGGAGTTCGTTTGTTGAATCCGAAGTCGCCACTTACTGGTCTGGATGGGCGAGATGGTTGAGCAACAATTGGCCTGGAACTAGGAATTACGGTTGAAGATTCGACTGCTTTCTTCTTTCGCTAGTTGAGTTGTGTAATATCCTCTTCTTCTTCTTCGTCAAGAGGTTCTTCGTTTTGTCCGACCGGTTGAATCTCTCCAAGACCGCTTCGTTCCGCCGGCTTCATTACAGCTGCAACCGCTTTTCGTTTGTTCTTGTTCCTCGTTTTCATAGAGTGCGAAGCTTGAGCCGGTATGAGTTCAGGTTGAGCGGCCTTTTCTTCATCATTATATTGCTTAGCCAACTCATGATCTTTGTCTTCAATTTTTTTTCTTAACAATTCCCTCTCCTCGTCTTCGTCTTGAAGTTTCTTGGAAGTTTCGGCATCAGTACGAATCTGCTCTCAAGTCTTATTAGCTTGCAGTTTGGACAGATCCTCAATCTGAGCTGCCATAGCTTGCATCATGTCGAGCAAAGGAGCGGTTGCGGTTTGAACGGATTCGGCGATTATTGACTTGATCGATGTTTGAACGGTTTCAGCTATCATCGACTTGATCGATGTTTGAACGGTTTCGGCAATTTCGGAGTGAATGGATGCCCGGATAGTCTCTATCAGATTGGTTTCAACGGTTGCAATCTTCTCATCGGTAGCAATGCTGTACTTGTGAAGACAAGAGATAATTGTGTCAACCACTACTCCCTTCACTTGCTCAAGTTCCAGAGCCTGATCAGTCTTTGGAGGGGCACTTCTCCGGTTTTCTACTGTTTTGGAGGACTCTCCGGTAACAAAGAAGGGTTTGTTTTGAAAGAGATCGGCATGAGTTAATACATGTTTGCACGCGTCCCTCCATTTTGCTTCGAGTCGGTCAACACTTTGAATGAGATTATTACGCACCGTGTGAAACCGCTCAAACATTCTTGACTCCATTGGAGTTAGTTTTGCCCCTTCTGCCTCCATCATGGCATCTTCTACTGCATGTAACCGGGCGTATTCTTGTATCGCCATCGTTTTGGAGAATGTGGCTTGAATAACGTCGGTACCTGTTAGCTTGAGGGCCACTTCTTCTAACTCCAAGAGTTTCTCCCAATACTTGTTACCACTAATGTCGGGGATCATGTCTGATAACTTTGTTTCACAATGGAGCTTGACCCATAAGTGGTAGGATGAGACCATCTCTTCAGCTTCCTTGTTCATATCCAGGAGGAACTTCTGATACATCTCCTCCTCTTCTTCTGCTGAAATTGGGACCTCGGCTTCGGTCACAATCTCAGTTTGTGAACCGGTTTGCAATGCACCTTTTCCCTTTGCCGGAGAATCCTCAACTAGGACTTCTTTGCCTTTGCTAACCTGAGATGGAACTTCAGGTGTGATTGTTGGATTCGTTGGCCTGTCTTGAGCCGATTGAAGAGTTGTTTTGGTTGGAACGGATTTGTTCCCAGCCGAGCCGGATGGATCTTTTTCTTCGATATTTCCCTCCTGAGCCGGAGGAATGATGTTCTCAGTGTTGGCAGTTTCTTCGACCAGATGGATTTCACTCTGACCGGGTACCTCAACCTGATCAATTGGCTTAAGAAGACTTGTCACGTCGTCTTCGGTTTCATGATTTAAAGTTTGGACCACGTCCACTATGACCTCTGAGGTTCTTAAACCTACTTCAACCATTATTTCATCTAGGTTTTTGTTCGGGGACTTGGAGTTTTCAGAATGAACACTAACCTTTTTAGTCGAATTCTCCTTCGACTTTGATTGAGTTTCATGGCTTCCCGAGGCTTCGGTTTGCCTTGATGATGGAGATTCAGCTAGATTAGGATGAACTATGTTTATTTGGATCGACTAGAAGACATCTGGGTTTCTCTTCGGTGAATGATCCGAGGAAAGCGTTTTCTCGGAGTCTGCAGTTCTTGGGTGATTTTCTTCGATGACTTCTTCTTTCTCCCCTTTTTCTTCTGAGAGGCCTCGGCTTGAACCGCCTTCCCTTAGGGTCTTCCTGTTTCGAACTTCCATCAGCGGTGCAGACGAGCTGGTTCCTCTTGATGATTTCGTTCTTGATGACTTCAGCCTAGCCGCGTTGGTAGTTTTCTTGCTCATCTGCTCAGAGTTGAGAACATTGGCGGATGGAAGCGGTTCACCTTCACCAAGTTCCACATGAAGGAACTGAAGAATCTTCATTATTTGCATGGCATAGGCCTGAACCCGGCCATCCTTCTGTACTACCATCTCGCAGAACTGTTCGAATAGAACGGTTCCCCAATCGATTTTGTCACTACGGACAATTGCCATCTACATCTTAAACTTCAACTTGGTCAGATTATCGAAGTTGCCTCCTTTACCCTGAAGTGATCTTGAAATTATGTTCAGCAGCCATCTGAACTCCGGCTTGAGTTTGTTCTTCCGGCTGGAGTGAGTTACAAGGTCCTTGTCATCAACCGATATGACCAACCGGACCGCGTTGGATTCTGCATCTGTCAAGTTTGTTTTGAAGTCCAACCCGGTATTCGGCAAACTGAGCGCTTCAGAAAAGATTTCCTCCGTGATGTTAATTGTTTTTCCGTTCACGGTGGCGGAGACCGTCCTCTTCGTTAGAGTCGCCGTCGCTAGAAACTCCACAACCTCCGTTGGGTGCACGATGAACGGACCAGACAAATATGTTTCTAACCCAGAATCCCTTAACGATTGCAGTACAGTCTTGTTTTCTTCCGCAGTGTCGATGTCGCTGAAATCGACCTGCAACATGTATTGAAAATGTGCTTTAACTAGATCCATGATGATTTTGTGAGTGAAGAAGATGAAGAACAACGATGATCGGAAATCAGAGAGATTTTAAGATTTTAAGATTTCAGAGAGAGAAAGCTTGTGTAAATAATGAACTGTTTTGAACTTATATAGGAGGCGGTTTTGAACGGTTAGAAGATGAACCGTCCCATGGTTATGATTTTTGGCGCCAACTTTCCCTTCAAAAGTTATTGCAGTAACTTTCGGCGGTAGTGCGGAGAATACTATGGGCGGTAATTTTGTGCGCGGTAAAACCGTGGGCGGTAAATTTTTCGAACTTTTTCAGACTTTGTTTGTGATTTTGATTTACCAGAAACTTGTTAACCGGAAGCTTCGTTTAACATGGAGTCTTTTGTTTATTCAGATCATAAACGGAAAGAAAAATAATGTGAGGAACCGAAGACTTTAATGATGTGAACTTTTTATAGATAAATCCGAAACATAAGAGGATGAAGTGGTTTTTCCGGTCTTACAACAAAATGACCAGAAAACCGAAAAATACAGATAATTTAAATTAGATCGAGCCACTCTCCCTCGATCATTCTGTCAACCTAGTTGTCAATGGTGTTGTCGGGTGTCCGTTCCTCAATCCTCGATATCCATCTGTCTAACATGGATATAGACAAGGTGTTGGCCAGTCTGATAGGAACACCGGGCCCGAGGTTGCGACGATGCACCTCCAAGTATCGAGTGATTTGGGGAGCGAAACTGATCCTTCCCCTCGGAGCAGTGACAAGCTTCTTCAAGTTGTTGAAGAGGTAGGTGGCCCAATTTATGGGCGATTTGCGGACGATGGCTATCATGATGTCGAAAGCCTCCCGGTTATAGTTCTGGTTGGGCATTCGGCCCATGATAGACCGCTGAACCAAGTCATGAAAGACTTGGTATTGAGGAGCAAGGTTATCCTTCTCTCCGTGGTCGGCGACCGGATCGATGGATGAGGAGAAGACGAAGGCATAGTCTTCCTTAGCCGGAAAGAACGACGTTGGGAAGTCCGAGAATCCTTCGGTTGGAAGGTCGAAGAATAGAGCAAAGTGTTATTCGGTAATCCGAAGAAATCTCCCGTTAATGATGGTCCTTATGCTACCATCATAAAGGATATGCCCGTTGTTGAAAAATTCGTACACCTCCTCTTCGAGGATGGTGTCTAATCCTTCAAGAAATTCTTGTAACCCTGATTCTACGATTGGTTGGAATATGCTTTCGTGAAACCGGACATTTCTCATTTCTTGAAAGTTAACTATGATTGTGTTTCATAGCTCGGCATTCATTTTGGAGGAGAATGAGATTGAGAATCGAACAGAGTTCTTGAACTTTCAAACTTAGAGAGAGAAGAGTATTGGAAGTGTGTTTTTATGGAGAAGGATGAGGTCCTTTTTATAGCGTGGGAGGTTGGGTGCATTAAATGAGAATATTCTTGAAAAATCAGACCGTTTATGTCTGGTCATAAATGCCTTATCAGTTTTCAAGAAGATAAAGGAATGCCTGGTCTAATCGGATCAAGCATGCTTCTTGGAAAGCGAATATTTCTGTTTCCAAGACTGATTTGATGTGGTTTGATACGGCGCATTTAATGTTGGTTATTTTCTTTAGAATTTCTTGATCGAAGAAGAAAGAAGTGATCTTCATTAATGTAGAGTATAAAACCGGTAGTACAGCAAAATTACCGGTTTGGGAAAAGATAAAAGAGATGAGGAAGAATTAAACGTTTGATGACCCGGCAACTTGATTCCTCTTGGCCTTAGCTGCTTCCCACCGGTCGATCAACTCTTGGATTCTCTCCTTCGTGAGCACATGCTTCGGATGAAGAGTGACGAAGGGTCCGGAGTGGATATCCAGACTAGCACAAAAACCGCTTAGCTGAGGAGCATAACCGATTTTGTTTGAGAGGATCATCTTCTTCAGGTTGCTGAAGATGATCCAGGACCAGTTTACCGGTGTCCCAACCGTGACAGCAATCATCATCTCGAAGAGCTTCTGGGTATAGTAGTAGCCTTTCACTCTACCCATAACTGACTTTCCCAGGATCTCACAAAGAAGTTGGTATTTGTGAGAGAGTTGGCTTTTAGCACCCTAGGGTCTGAGCGGGATGTCGGAATTGGAGAACCGATGACACATTTCCTCAATGGTCACCGGGGAGTAAGTAAGATCGGTTACGCCTTCAGTGGGTAAACCGCAGTATTCAGCGAAATCCGTCTCGCTGAATAGAAAGGACTGCCCGTAAACTCGTGCAACAATTATATCTCGGTGCACTTCTTTTGCAGTTTGGAAGAATTCATCGACTACTAAGTAGTCGAGGATGAATCTGTTTTCCAGGAATCCTCTTAGTCCGCTTTTTTCAACGGCTAAGAACATGTCTTTGACATCATGATCTTCGTATTGATAAATGGAGTTGAAATCGGACAAAAGAATTTTCTTTGCAAGTGGGTCAGAGTTCATGTTCTTGAGATAGTTTAAGCTCAAGATAGTTTTTGTGAATAGTAGATTTTGTGAAGTGTTGTGAAGATTAGAGGTTGGTTTATATAGCCAAGGGTTTGGCTAGATCAATAGGTTAAGCATGCTTAGTGATGTCATCAATTAGTTAATAGGCTTTAATTTGTTGAAGTGTATAATGTTTATTTCCAATGCAAAGTTAATTATTACTAGGATATTCATGATGACAAAAATCTATTGACAAGATGTTAGTCTCCCTTTCTTGATGATGGACACATGTCGTCATCTCGATTGTGGTAGACTATTTTATTAATTACAGACTTCATTTCTCAAGATTTTGCACGAAAACACGGTTAGTTGTCTCAAATTAACCGGAAAAGTTCAATTCATCTAAACCAGAGTGCATTTGTACTAATCGGTTTTCCATGACCGGTTTTAGTTGGATATTTTATTCCGGTTGTGAAGAAGTGTTGTATCGTATCAACATTTGTTCAACTTTGGATTAAGCATATCCACTTCTACCAGGTCATTTCAACCGTGTAGTAAATATACACGTGGTTTGACATCATGAAGTAATCATGCATAACCAGACACTTCCTCCCAGTTAGCATCCTTGAATTCTTAATGACCTATTTGAATATGATTTGAGAAGCGAGAGCTTCTCCCTGAACACATATCCCGGTTTTTCATAGTTATGTATGTAAGCAGTATGCATGTATGATCATGGTATAAGTTGCTTAACATTAGTAATTCCTAGAATGTTTCTGAAATGAGAAAACTTAGCTTCCTATAGCGGTTTGGTGAAGATGTCAGCTACTTGTTGCTCAGTTCAGACATATTCCAGTCGGATGTGCTTCTCCTGAACATGCTCCCGGATGAAATGGTGTCTTATATCAATGTGTTTCGTTCTTGAGTGCAACACCGGATTGTATGTAATCGCTATCGCATTGGTGTTGTCACAAAATATTGGTGATTCCTCAGTTATTACACCAAAGTCTCTTAGTTGCTGTTGGATCTAGAGGAGTTGTGCACAACAGCTTCCGGCTGCTATATACTTTGTCTCTGCGGTTGACGTTGCAACTGAGGTCTTTTTCTTGTTGCTCCATGTAACAAGCCAGTCACCCAGGAATTGACAAGTTCCACTTGTACTCTTTCTATCGATCTTGCATCCTGCGTAATCCACGTTTGAGTAACTTATGAGGTTGAAACTTGAGTCTATTGGGTTCCAGAGTCCCACTTCTTGAGTTCCCTTCAGATATTTCAATATTCTTTTAGCCGCAGTGTAATCTGATTGCTTTGGATTGGCTTGAAATCTCCCGCATACTCCAACTACAAACAGGATGTCCGGTCGGCTGGCTGTTAAGTAAAGCAATGATCCAATCATTCCTCGATATGTTGTGATGTCAACGGCTTGACCATCCTCATCTTTGTCTAACTTTACGGAAGAGCTCATTGGTGTAGCCGCCTCAGCGCATGTGTCCATTCTAAACTTCTTCAGTAGTTCGGCTGTGTACTTTGGCTGGCTTATGAACGTTCCGGCTTCAATCTGCTTAACCTGAAGTCCTAGGAAGAAACTCAGTTCTCCCATCATACTCATTTGAAATTTGTCGGTCATCATTTTTTAGAATTTATCACATAGTTTTGGATCAGTTGATCCGAAGATAATATCATCGACATATATTTGAACAAATAATATGTGTTCCTTTTTCTCAAATTTGAAAAGTGTTTTATCAACTGAACCTATTGTAAACTTGTGATCAAATAAGAATTTTGTTAACGTGTCATACCAGGCTCTTGGAGCCTGTTTCAGACCGTAAAGGGCCTTGTTTAGTCGGTAAACATGATTTTCGTGTTCTGAATTTTTGAAACCTGGAGGTTGATCAACATACACCTCTTCATGTACTTTACCATTTAGAAAAGCGCTTTTAACATCCATTTGAAAAACTTTGAAATTTTTGAAAGCTACAAAAGCTAAAAATATTCTAATTGCCTAAAGTCTAGCTACAGGGGCAAATGATTCTTCGAAATCAACGCCTTCTTCCTGTTTGTAGCCTTGAGCCACTAACCGGGCTTTGTTCCTCGTAACTAAACCGTCCTCATTGAGTTTATTTCTGAATACCCATCGTGTTCCTATAACCGGTTTGTTTTTCGGTCTAGGGACTAGGTACCAGACTTTATTTCTCTCAAACTCGTTTAATTTCTCTTGCGTTGCTAGGATACAATCGGGATCTGACAATGCTTCATCCACCTTTTTCGGCTCAATTTGTGAGATGAAAGATGAGTTTTCATAGTGTTCCAAATTATGTTGCCTAGTTCGGACGGGTAAGGATATGTTACCTATTACTAGTTCAAGAGGATGATTTTTGTTCTTTCTGAGGTTTATCCGAGACGTGTCTACCAAGCTTTCGGTTGGCTGATCAAGGTTAGACTGATCGTTAGGCTGAACAGATTCAGACCGACCAATTTCTTCAGTCGACACTAAAGAGTCAACTTTCTGCGGTAAAGCAGCTTGAGCAGGCTGAGGTTCAGCATCAACCGCTTGGTCATTGACAAATCGTCTAAAAACCGGAACCTCATCTTCATCATCAGAATAGATATTGAATTTGTCATTCTGTTGTGAAGGTCGAAGGGTAATGCAGTGTTTCGTTCAACCGATTCATCAAAAACAACGTGGGATGTTTCTTCAACTGTTAAAGTCCTAGTGTTGTATATTCTATAAGTTTTATTTACAACCTAATATCTCAACATTATTCCCTCATCGGATTTAGCGTCAAAAGCGGTCAAATAATTTTAGTCGTTGTTGTGATTAAAACATTTATTACCAAAAATTCGAAAATACCGTATGTTTGGAATTCGATCATAGTATATTTCAAAAGAAGTATTTGAAAAATGTTTAGTTACTAAAGATCGATTTTGAGTGTAACGTGCAGTATTGATAGCTTTAGCCCAAAACTTTTGAGCAATACCCGAATCGGCTATCATTGACCTTGCGGTTTCCTTGAGAGTTCGGTTTCTTCTCTTAGCCAGGCCATTTTGTTGAGGAGTCCTGACACTAGACAACTCGTGTCTAATACCGGAATCATCAAAAAAAGTGATTAATCTGCTATTTATAAACTCAGTTCCTCTATCACTTCTGATTTTGTTTACCCGAATAGATTTTTCATTTTGTATTCTCAAAATCAGTTTGATCAGGTTTGGAGTTTCTTGATTTTTAGAGGCTAAAAATGTTACCCAAGTAAATTTAGAGTAGTCATCAATAACTACCATAGTATAATGCATGCCTCCTAGGCTGGTTACTCTAACCGGACCAAACAGATCCATATGCAAGAATTCTAAGCACCGTTCAGATTGATAATTTCCTTTACTTTTGAAAGATGACTTAATCTGTTTACCCAAATGACATGCAGCACATACTTTGTCTTTTGAAATTTTAACATTTGGGAAACCGTAAACTAGTTCTTTAGAACATATGAAGTTGATTGTTTTGAAATTCAAGTGGTTTAGTCGTTTATGCCAAAGCCAGTTTGGATCATTTCCAGCTATCATGCATACAGATTTTTCAAAATCGGTTTTCCAATCAACTTTGTATATGTTTCTCATTCGGTTACCGGTCAATAGAATGTCATTTTGATGTTTTTTAACTAAGCATGCATTCTTATGAAATTCAACTTTATATCCTACATCGCACATTTGACTTATGCTTAACAGGTTAAAATGCAGGTTTTCTACTAGTAGTACATTATTTATGGATAGGTTACCATGGACAATCTTACCCTTGCCCACGGTTTTACCTTTCGAGTTGTCACCGAATTTTATGACTGCTCCGGTTTCATATGTGATGTCTGCTTGTAGCTTATCGTTGTCGGTCATGTGTCTTGAGCATCCGCTGTCCAAATACCATTCCGAGTTCTTTAGCCGGTTACTTCTCCTAACCTGTAAAATAGAAATATTTACACCTTTTTGGTACCCACATTAAGTTGGGTCCATGGTTGATTAGTCCCTTTGGGATCCAGACTTGAATAAGTCGGATCACATTCCCGGTATCTGTTCTTATAATGTTTCGCTTAACTTCTTGATCTTTGCTCAAGAATGCCTTATGTTGTGGTGATGAATGTCTTTGAGACCGAGATTTGCTTGTTTTATGTTGTTTATTTTCTTTCCGGTTGGCTTTCCTTCTCTCAAGATGAAGCCAGTTTTCTGATTCAGTCGGACTTACATATTTTAGTTCTTTTTCTGGTTTTAGATCACGTTCTTCCTCATTTTCGGTTGATGAACTCTTGACAAATCTTATGAATGGAAGATTGTCTTTTGTGAGTTTCATCCCGTTAGGTTGATTTGATTCGTTTGATTTGTTTTGTTCATAACCAATACCAAATCTACACTTAGAGTGTCTTTTATAATTACATATCTGTTTTACGGCTTGACGAGATCTTTCCCATGCAGCCGTAACATACAGTGCTCGTTCATCGATTTCAGTTACTAGTTGAACTGTCTCCTCATTTTCTAAGGATAGTTCATTCGGTTCATACATTGCGGTTTCGCATGACTTGTCAGCGATACCACTTGACTCTACGGTTTTAGGTTCTACCGGAGTCGGTATGTATGCATATATGTTTCTAAACTCAGCGACCATTTCGTTGAGTGCAGAGATCAAATCTTCCTTAGAGAACTCATCAGAAGAGAAATCAAATACCTATTCGTCGTTTGCCATGAAGCATGTTAATCTTTCCTCATCATTCTCGTTGTCGGAGTACGCCCATTCGCTTCCACCGTCGGATGCAATGAGTGCTTTCTGAATTTCCTTTCCTTCGTCGGCTTGCTGGTTGTCGTTTATCTGGTAGTCATTTCTCCGATAGTTGTTCCCTTGGTAGTTGTTACCCTGGTACCGGTTGCCTTGGTAGTTGTTGCCTTGATAGTTGTCTTCCGGCTTTCTGTCGTCTCTTCTTGGTTTCCTACATTCTGACCTGAAATGTCCAAAACCATCACAGTTATAACATCTTTTATTTGATTTATCTACATAATTATAGCTAAAGTTGTTAGATGGTGGCTGGTTCTTCTTCATGAATCTTCCAAATTTCTGAGCGAGCATCGCCATCACATCTTCACTGATCTGATCAGCGTTTTTGACTGGAGCCGGAACGGTTGATACTTGGACCACCGGTTCCACCGATGTAACCAAATCTCTGGTTGCGGTTGACGTGGATGATTCATCTTCGATCCGGGACTAATCTCGAACTCGTAGGCTTTTAGATCCTCAAACACGTCATGCAACTTCATCTGCCCGAGGTTGCTTGATTCCCTCATCACCATGGTTTTGATATCCCATGTGCTCGGTAGTGATCTTAAGGCTTTAATGATTACTTCTGGGTTGTCGTATTTCTTTCCAAGTGTCTGAAGCTCATTGACCACGCTGGTGAACCGGTTGTTAAATTCATTCATGTTTTCCCCCGGTTTCATCCTGATGTTTTCATATTTTTGTGTAGCCACCAAGATTTTGTTCTCCTTTGTTCTTTCGTTTCCTTCATGGATCTGAATGATCGTTTCCCAGGCTTCCTTTGCATTATCACAGGCTGATATCTTGTTTAAGGTATTATCGTCTATAGCCTTATAGATGTGCCTCATGCAATGGTTGTCCAAGTTACTCCGTCTTCGATCTTTAGTTGTCCATGCGTCTAACTCCTTGTTGATCTTGATTGACCCTTCTTTCAGGACTCTGCTCATTTCATCATCTAGCGTGATCAGATGTAGATCTGTCTCTTCCAACTACTAAACGCTTCACTGTTTAGCATTGGTGGCTTGTCGCTGTGGGTCATGCTTCTCATCTTTTTCGATTGCTTGAGTGCTAAGAACCTGGCTCTGATACCACTTGTTAGGATCGGGGACGCCCTTGGAGAACCGGGGTGTTTCCGGTTTCTAGAAGGGTAGCCGTTTACAACACACAACACACAATTTTTGTGATAGTCCGGTTAGAGACTAAAACCTTTCTTAGCACTACACAAACTGTCACATACTCTTTAACAGAGTTTAAGGGCGGAAATGTCTGTTTCAGTTTGAAGCAACGTATGCGACTTTGATGAAATTTATGAGGAGTCGGTTTTAAGGATATGAATGGACCGGTTTTGATTTAGGAGTGAAATTACGTTTTGGTTTGAGTTTAGGTTAAGTAGGCAGAGAGTAAACATGAAATACGTAAAAGACACGAGACATAATTTTTTATGGATGTTCGGAGCAAATCCTCCTACGTCACCCCTTCTTCTCAGGTTATGAGAAGGATCTCCACTAACTTTCAGAGTTTCAACAATTACACTTCCGGTCGAGCCTAACTCGCTACTCGCCGGTTACACCAACTCACTCTTGATGTAATACAATAACACAACACAAATAAAGATTTCGGTAAATGACACAACAGTTTGGATCACGCGTGAGATTTCTTTATCTCTCTAAGATGTTCATAACTACATTTAATGAAGTCGCTTCGTCTTCCTTTTATAGTGAAGAGCATTCCAACGATCACTTTCTTCTCTCACCGTGGGATTGGTTAATTCAGAGTCACGCCGGTGCAGAGAGGTTGCTTGCACGTTTCACCTTCCTAACACTTGGCAAGCATACAGATACTCCTCAGGTAAGAGTGACGTAGCCAGTTTGCAGATTTGGACACGTGTCAGGCATGCACCTTCCGACTGTCTAAGTCGGATCAGTAAATCATCATTGTTTTTATCGCATGCTTCTAATCAGATCTTATCTTCTTTTATTTCATCAAGACACGTCTATTTTGTCACACTACGTCATCTTTGAAACTCTTAGTTTCAGGTTAACTCTTTCATAGTATAATCCGGCTAGGATGTATATTTTTCTTTGCTAGCCGGTCTGTTGAGAATGTTGAAACTGATTCCTCTTGATCTTGACTTGATCATCTGGAACTGGATTACTTTGATATGTTCTTCAGCCGGTTTGTGAAGTTCCAGCCGGTTTATACAAGTCAATCTGTTCCTGCACATAAGAGTTTAATAGTAGTTTAGTTTTTCTGGCTGGTTTCAAAAATTAACTTTACTTAATTTTTCTATCAGGTCACCAAGAAGACAACGACTAAACGGGCTCAACAATTGTTGGATGACATTGCTGAACCGACCGATGCTCCTCCAATCAACCCGAATTCACCAGAAGTTGAAGATGTTGAGGACGAGACTATACCGCTAAGGAAGAGAGTGCAGTGCGCTAATGTGTTCCCACTCAGATCGGTCCCTCCACCAGCACAGGCTTCACCAATCACCGACACCTCGGGCGGTCAAGCATCCTCCTCCGGACTTGGCAGTGATCTGTGCAATCCGGGAAAGGGGATGATGGCTCACTATCTCTAGAGATATATGCCTAAAGACGACAAGAATAAGGAATAGACTTTCAATTATCTGTTCTTATGTCAACTTTATAATATTTCCTATTTTTATATATATAAAGTATTTTTAGAAACCAGCCTACATTTTATTCCTTACATGATTTTGAATATTTTAAATAAAATAATCAAAAAGGGAGAAATTGATAAGATAAAATTTTTCTTTAAAGATAATTTTTTTCTTTAAAGATAAAATTTTTCTCAAAATTTTCAAAAATTTTTCTAAAAATTTTTCTAATTTTTTTTCAAAAATCCGCCAAACAAACTTTTAAAACAACCGGACTACTTCTTACATGATTTTGAATATTTTAAATAAAATAATCAAAAAGGGAGAAATTGATAGATAAATTAGATCGGTTAAAATAAGAACTTAACAAAAACAAATTCCTATGCAGGAACGGTCAAGAACTTTGAACGGTCAAGAATCTAACCGGTCAAGTAATCAAACCGGTTAGAAGAAGAAGCAAAGGATGTATCCAAAATCGGAAGTTATCCGGTTAACTTGAAGCTATAAACAACCGGTAGACATCCTAAACCGAAATGCAGTATTCAACCTAAAACCGACGAAGAGACTACTTAAAGAAAGAAGTCAAGATTATCAAACTAAGTACAATCTACAAATTGGTGCAAACAAACACTTTGAGTATCTTCGGAAGATGATATTAAAGGATCAGACTGTGACATTGCCATATCCATACAAGTCTGATGATACTCTATAGGCTGCAGAAGATTGCCTAAAGAAATAGTTATCATTTTGGTACAAGTCAAAGGTGCAGTTCTCCATATGCAGGCAACTGGCCAACCGACAATTGCCATATTAAGTAAATGACAAATGAAGTCGTTCTACTCCATGTCTTGGAAGCTTAAACCGCAATTAATGCAATGTTGAACCTCTGCTCAACCAATCAGATTCAAGGATTACGCTGAAGGTATCCGTTGAAGAAATGTGACTGTTGGCACACATCTCACCTATAAAAGAAGGAGCTGAAGAGAAGTAAATGCAGTTCTAACAATCAAGAGTTACACAAGTAAGAGTTCCAACAACCCAAGTTACAAGTTATAAGTTGTGTTTATCTCTATACAAGATTCAAAGTTTAAGTGTGCATTTGAAGTGTGATTACCATTTCTGTAAGAATTGGAAGAGTGTTTATCGAGCGGTAAATAAGTCTCGATTGTGTAGTGTGATTGAGTATTCCTTAGTGAATATCCTTCTCGCGGTTTGAGAAGAAGGGGTGACGTAGAAGTTTTATCTCCGAACATCCATAAAAATATGTGTCTTGTTCTTTAATTTCTTCCGGTTTCGCATTTTAACCGACTCGTATTGTCCTAACCGACTTACGTCATTTTAACCGACTCACTAAATCTCAAACCGACTTTCTCCAAACTCTACCTCCATTAATCCTGTGTGTGTGTTTTGCTTCAGTCTGAAACAAACCACTTCCGCACTTGAACTCGGTTCAAGGGTTTGTGACAGCCTGTGTAGTATTGAAATAAGTGTTAATCTCTAACCGGATTAAACACCAACTGTTGAGTGTTGCAGTGTTAGCTGGACCCCGGTCCGCCATCGGCGATCTAAATCCTAACAGGGTATGAGCCCAGTTTACCTGGATTCCCTTAGAAATAGCACACATGTAGTCAAAACGATCTTGACTATAGAGATGGAAGGAACCAAATTTCCCTTGTAGCGCCTTTGGCACCACGTCGTTCAGCAGGATGAAGTGCGGTTTAAATACCTTCTTGAGTCCATTAACATGGATTATCGAACCATCGACAGAAAAGGTTCTCTTCATCTCCTCCATGATTTCTGGTGAAATGATCAGGTCGAATAAGTGCCCCTCCGTTGGAAGTTCAAAGAACTCCGCATAAACTGCTTCATCGAAAGAGAACTCCATGCCGTTGACGCTTGCTACGATGGATTCACCCACCATAGTTGCCGTTTTGAAGAACTCGCGAACTTCATTTTAATAGAAAATGAACGGACCGCCAAGGTATTTCCTTAACCCAGAATATTGTAGGGTTCGGAACATCTCCACCACCTCCGGTTGATCGAACGTGTACACTGATGCAAAATCCACCTGCAAAGTACAGTGACCGATAGTGATTTTCTTCACCATTTTCGAAAGAATATGAAACGACACAGGATTTCAGAGAGATTTAGTGAGAGAAATGCAAAGATAACTAGGGTTCTTAAGAATTTCGAGGGATTGAAAGCTTTCAAACTCATGCACTAATATCCTTATATAGACATAAGAGAGAAATACAGAATAATCGTCTCTTGTTAAGGGTATGGCCCATTAATAAATGTTAGACGTCCTTTTTCAAGGAGTCATCATTAAAAATAAGGGTATATCAGTCATTTTCTCTAAACTTGATAGACACGTGTCTTCATGTTAATAAGAGATGACTGTTTGATATTTTGAGCGGGAAAAGTAAATAGCTCTCAATCGTGGGACAACTGTCCTTGATCAATCTAATCAGCATGTAGTTAGACGTTTTTCTTACTCCACAAATCCATATAACAGAACGTCTATTAGACGGATGAGTCTATTAGACGCATACGTCTAATTCCGTGTTATAAAAATCCATCTAATGTCTATTAGACGTGTACGTCTAATTCCGCATAAACATCACGTGTTAGACGTGTGTTTGATTAGACGTGAGCATCCACTTGCTCGTGACATAAAAACGTCTAACGTCTATTAGACGTGTCCGTCTAATCGCGTAGGTATAACACCTCAACATATAGACTTAGATGAATGGATTTTGAGCAAAAATACGTCTAAGTACACACTATTTCTTTCAGACACCCTTGTCTAATTAGACCGATTAAGGATATTCGTCTGGAGAGTATCTTTACTTCCTAAGTAATTTTCCTTCTCAGTATGTATATGGACATAAGAATGTAATAAAACATTTTTGTGATCCAAAGACCAAAAATATTTTTAACAAATAAAAACATTTATTCTACTAGAATGGCAAATGCCATTGTTGATCTTCCAGGCTGTGTACTCAGAGGAGTACTCTTCTAGCTTCTTTCCTGCAATCCTCCTGCATCACCTACAAAAGAAACTATTTACACATTTTGGCACCTATAATCAATTGGGTCCTCGATGAATTAGTCCCTTTAGGCAAGACCTATAGCAACCGGGAGCTTGCTATCAAGGTCATGTGTGCTCTTCCAAGGGAATGGGACATAAAGACTATGGCGATGACAGAATCCAAGGATCTGAACAAGATCTCTCTCTTTGATCTCTTCGCTGACCTCAAGGCCTACGAGTTCGAGCTGAACTGTAGGATGGAAGAAGATCAACCCTCGTCTGTTATTATTGCCAAGGCGTTAGTGACTGCTGAAGAGCCACCAACTGCTCCGGACGTGAAGATGGAAGCTCAACAGCTGAGCAGCGATGCCATGTCTCTCTTTGTGAAGAAGTTTGGCGACTTCATGAAGAAGAGCAACTGGTGTTACTTGTTTTAACTGTGGTATTAAAGGTCATTACACATCGGAATGCCGGAAGCCAAAGCGTGAAGATGCTAAGGAAGATGGAAAAGAGCTGAAGGCTCTTATGGCCGGTGACGAAAAGAGGAGAGGAAGCAGTCGTGGCTCGTACTTCTCATCTAGTGAAAGCGATGAAGAAGACGTGGCTTGCTTCATGGCCAGAGAAGATGAGGAAGGAACTCAGGAAATTGAGGTATTTGATTTCTCCTCCGAAAGGTTTTCAAGGGAACAACTGGTAGCTGCACTATATGAAATGGTCATCGAGTACAGAAAGCTAGCAGAATCTCTAAATGAAACTAAATCTTCATCAGATTTAAATCAACCAAATCGGTCTAAAGAGGAAGAGTCACATGCTTTTGAAGAGAAAATTGAAGAGATCTCATCTGAAAATGAGATGCTCAAGGAACAGATTCAAACCCTTTCATCTGAAAACAAAAGGCTTAACTATGTTGTCTGTGCATGGACAAGGTCTGGTGATGCTGTCAGATATCAGATCAGCATGTTGAAACCTGCTGGAACTAGATCCGATTGGGATTTGATGGCAATGATCCTAACCTGTCCTACAAAAAGTCAAAGCCAAATGATAAAATGAAGCCAATAAGTTTTGTCAAAGGAAGTATGACTGACATTGAATCTGATCCTATTCATGAAGAATTGGCTTTTAAAAATAAAATAGTTTATGTTCCACCAACTGTTAGCTGGTTTAAGAATAAGCTTGAAAAGGCTAATAAGTATGGTAACTTAAAACCTGACTCTAAGTCAAGGAGTTTTAAAAGAAAACCTTCTTCAAAAGTTAAAGGATCAGTGGCTAGTAGGAAGTCATCTGCTAAGTCAAAATCTTATGCATTAATCACAACACAAAATGAGAAATCCATCAGAATAACTCAAATATGGATTCCTAAGGGACTAATTGATCGAGGATCCAATTGAGTATGGGTACCAAGATTTGTAAATAGTTTATTTTGTAGGTGATGCAGGAGGATAGCAGGAAGGAAGCTAGAAGAGTACTCATCTGAGTACACAGCCTGGAAGATCAACAATGGCTCTTGCCATTCTGGAAGAATATTTTTTGTTGTTATTAAAAATTCTTTTTGGTCTTTGGACCACAAAAATTGTTTATAAAACTTTAATGTCCATATTCATTTTTGAGAAGAAAAATTTCTTTTGAAATAAAGATATTCTCTAGACGAATATCCTTAATCAGTCTAATTAGACAAGGGTGTCTAAAAGAAAAAGTATGTACTTAGACGTATTTTTGCTCATAATTCATACATCTAAGTCTATATGTTGAGATTTTATATCCACGCAATTAGACGGACACGTCTAATAGACGTTAGACGTTTTTACGTCTTGAGTAAAAGGATGCTCACGTCTAATAAACACACGTCTAACACGTGGTGTTTATGCAGAATTAGACGTATACGTCTAATAAACATTAGACGGATTTGTTATTTACACGGAATTAGATGTATGCGTCTAATACACTCATCCGTCTAATAGACGCCGTGTTATTTGTGAAGTAAGAAAAACGTCTAACTACGTGCCAATTAGACTGATCAGGGACAGTTGTCACACGCTGAGAGTTATCTACTTTTCCCGCTCAAAATATCGAACAGTCATCTCTTAATAACATGAAGACACGTGTCTATCAAGTTTAAAGAAAATGACTAATATACCCTCATTTTTTAATGATTACTTCTTGAAAAAGGACGTCTAACATTTATTAATGGGCCATACCCCTAGAATAAACGGTTATTCAGTATTTCCATGATTCATCTATATAAGGATATTCCTGCATAATTTTGAAAAACTTTCAATCTCTCGAAATCTCCAAGAACCCTAGTTTTCTTGCATTTCTCTCACTAAACTCTCTGAAATATCGTATCGATTCACATTCTCTCAAAACGGTGAAGAAAATCACACTCGGTCACTGTACTTTGCAGGTGGATTTTCTATCGGTGTACTCCTATGATCATCCAGAAGTGGTGAAGATGTTCCAAACCCTAGAATATTCTGGGTTGAGGAAGTATCTGGGCGGACCGTTCATCTTCTATGAAGATGAAGTTCGCGAGTTCTTCAAAACGGCGGTTATGGTGGATGATTCCATCGTAGCAACCGTTAACGGTAAAGAGATCTCATTTGATGAAGCGGTGTATGCGGAGTTCTTTGAACTTCCAACGGAGGGTCATCTGTTCGACTTGGTGCTCTCTTATGAAATCATGGAGGAAATGAAGACCTCCTTCTCCGCTGACGGTTCTAAGATCCATGTGAATGGATATAAGAAGGTATTCAAACCCCACTTTATTCTCCTTAACGACGTGGTAGCGAAGGCGCTGCAAGGGAAGTCCGGCTCTTTCAATCTCTATAGTCAAGACCGTTTTGACTATATGTGCGCCATCTCCAAAGGAATCCATGTGAACTGGGGTCATACCCTGTTCCAGAATCTGTGTTACTCCATCTGCCAGAGTAACAAGGAGAGTATCCCATATGCGGCTCAACTGAGCCACTTGTTGAAGTTTCTAGGGGTTCCCGTCGGCGAACCGGCATAGATTAACTCTGCAAGACTTTTTACCGCTTCTACGGTTGCCAGCACTCTGATCAGAGTGAAGAATAACCTAGAGTCTGCTTCTGGGGCCTCTAGTTTCCAGACTGGTGGAAGGCCTTCCACTCGATCGAAGCCCTCTGCTTCTGTTGTTTCAACAGGGGTAAAAAGAACCAGAACCGTGAATGAATCGGAGGCCAGTTCCTCCAGCATGAGGAGTCCAAGTCAGAAGGACACGAAATCTGTTGATTCAAGGGTGAAGCAAGGTCCAGGCGTACTTGTTGCAACCCCGATGATATCTCTATCTACTCCCTCAACTTTCCTGAGGAAACCTTCGAGGTCTTGTGCCTCAAAGGAGAAGAAGACAAAGGCGCCCCGTGCGTCTAAATCCTCTAAGGTAAAGTCTTCTAAGTCTTTGGCTGCTGTGCCAAAATTTGTTGTTCCCGAAGTGGAACAAGCTGAATCTGTTTTCTCTCCCCTGAGAGAATCTGCTGAAGGGCCTGCTGTTGAGTCAGCCGATCCAAATGTTGAATCTATTAACAGGGTGGAGTCCCCTGTTACTCAATCTGATCAGGTAGCCGTCGGTGCTACAGAGTCGTCCATACCAGAACAAGGTGTTGTTACTACCCCTATTGCTGGTGAACCCATCATTCCTGCTCCCAAGGATTCCTTGGTGGTTGGAAAAATCGTTTGCAGAGAGCTTCCTGCTGAGCTCTGTTTGAGACCTCAATCGGCCTTCGAACTGTTGCGGGCTAGGAAAGGGGCAAAAAGAATCGTAATTGGTGAACCAAGACCTTTTCCCAAACCTGTAGAGGTTGTTGGAAAAGGAAAGTGTACTGCTCTTCAAGCTCCTGAGAAGGTGTCTGAAGCAAGAGGAATCGTTGATCTCATCTTGGATCAAGTAAAGGTTCTTTCATCTGAGAAGTTAGGAATCTATGATTCCTGGTGTACTGAGAGGTTGTCCTCTAGATACAATGACTCTCTGTCCAATGATGCCATAACGAAAGAATGGAAGAAGAGAGTGGCAAACAAGAAGAAGGTCCTGAAGTGGGCAAGAACTTCAGATGTGGCTGATGCTTTAAACAAAAGAGAGTTGGTGGAAGCTTGCATTCTTGGGAAAACCCTGTTCCCAATTTATGAAGCCAGGAAAGCAAACTTCAACCCTGACGTAAGAGGAGTTGTTGTTGAAGCCAAAGTGCTGAAGAAGTTGGATGATGTTAGGATCTAGGTCGCGGCTGGCGGACCGGGGTCTGGCCGGTTAGCGCGTCTCACTCAAAGGTCACAAACCCGGGTTTCAATACAACACAAACTGTCACAAACCCATGAACCGAGTTCAAGTGCGGAAGTGGTTTGTTTTAGGCTGAAGCAGCACACACACGAGATAGGCAGAACCGGATTTGGATGAAGTCGGTTTGAGTATGGTAGGTCGGTTTTAGGATTCGGTAATTCGGTTATAATGATGTAGGTCGGTTTAAGTGGAATCGGTTAGAACACAAGACCGACAGAAAGTAAATAACAAGACAGAATTTTATGGATGTTCGGAGATAAACTCCTACGTCACCCTTTCCTCTCGAAACCGTGAGAAGGATATTCACTAAGGAATACACAAACACAATCCGATCGAGACTTATTTTCTGCTCGATAACACTCGTACAATTGTAACCGAAATTGTAATCACTCTTCAACTGCACACTTAAGCTCTTTTAATTTAGAGAGATAGAACACGATTTGTGACTTAGGTTGTAGAAAACTCTCAGAACTTGTAGCCGCATTTATTCCTCTTCCGCTCCTTCTTTTATAGGTGAAATGTGCCAACGGTCACATTTCATTTCTTTGAATCTGATTGGTTGAGCAGAGGTTCAATGATTCAGACCTGGCGGACTAGTCATCAGACCTGGCGGTCTAGTCTTCGGACATGGCGGTCAAACCGGCTAGATTTGTCTTTTACTCAATATGGCAACTGTCGGTTGGACAGTTGCCTGTACCTGGAAGATTTCGTCTCTAATTTATCTTGAAGTGGAAAGATCTTATCGGACGATCTTCTGCAGCCTTCAGACTGTCTTCAGACTTGTATGAATATGGCAATACTAAAGTCTGTTCCTTCGGTATCATCCTCAACAGATACTCGAAGTATCTATTTGTACTGGTCGGTTGTTTATGTTAACCGGATGACTTCCGGTTTTTCCATAGCTTCTGATTGACCGAATACTCAATGATTTTGGCCTTCTGTTTTGACCGATCTTGTCTTCTTGTTCGGTCAGGTTTTTGGTCGGTTGGATTGCTTGACCGGTTGAGTTTCTTAACCGGTTGAGTAATTTGACCGGTTGAATTCTTTACCTGTTCTTGCACAAGAGATTTGTTTTTGTTAAGTTTATTTAACTGATCTAATTTTATCTAATAAATGATATTTTGGAAGGCTAGGTTTCTACTGCTTCCAGATACATTAATGGCACCGATTTCTCTAGCGCAGATCCGCTAAACGTAGAAGAGGCCATGGATATTCCAAACGCCGATGAATCAGATGCTGCTCTCCTGATCGAATTCGGGACCCTGCCTGCCGAAGAGAGACGCATTCAAGATCACTCTGTTCAAGAGCTTCCCAATGAAGATGAAGCAATGGTGAATGTTCAAGAGCCTGAACAAGCTCTTGTAACAAATGTTGAAGAAAGAATTTTGAAAGATGTAGCTGAGGAGGCTTTGAAAGCTCCTATTGAAGATGATGCGCTTATAACCCCTGTTGCGAGAACAGAGGGTGCTCAAGAAAAACTGGCAGAGGCAACTCAGCCAGAGACTGCAAGAACTGAGGGGGAACCCTCTAAAGAAAAAGGTGATGAAGAAGAAAGTTCCTCGTCTGAGGAGGAACGAGATGAGCAACCTAAGTTTGTTAAGACCTACTTATTTCCCAAAGGTGTTGTGGGAAGTGTTCATGAAAACATAACCACTCCTCGTCACTATTCTGGAAGTTTGCTCGAAAGATTCGAAAGGGCACAAAGAGAAGTTGACGATGAAGAGGCACAAGAGAAAGCGGCTAAGGATGCTCAAGTTAATCAGCCTGAGCAATCACTACAGGTTCATACAAACTTTGAGCCTATAGAAAGTATGGCTGTAGATTCTGAAGAAGTGTCTTCTCACGAAGGTCCATCTGATGGAAGAGATAAAATGCTAAAATCAATGAGGTTTATGCTTTCCTCAATGTAGAAGACTATGTGTCAGTCAATGATCTCCAGGGAAGAAGATAGAGTAAACTTCAGCAATATGTTCAGGATCTTAACTGAGCTGGATAAGACCCTAAAGATGAATACGTATGAGACCCATGTCTCAAATGTAAAGTTTTCAAAGTTTGAACAGAAATGCTTCAGCCACCAAACTAAACTATTTGACATTGAGAAGCACATCAATGATGAACGCCACAAGGAAACTTTGGATGAATTCGCCTTGGTGAAGAATCAGCTGGTAGAAATGCAAGGGTGCATGAGGAGAAATGACAATGAACGACAAGCTTTTGCCGAGAACCTTGCCAGAAAGTTTCAAGCTATGGAAGATGCTTTAGGCAATGCTGAAAGTGCTCAACCTCGACCAGTTCAAGGTGAGTCTAGCAGGAGGAACGATGGCGTAGCAAACGAAACCAGATCCAGGCGTGCCACAAATTCTGATGATAACCCTAGGCCAACCAAGAGAGGCGGTGGTCGAAGTGGTTCTTAGCGCGGTGGAAGAAATGGTGGCGGCCGGAGTAGGTTGTCTAATGCTGATCAAGGTGGACGTGGCAGGTTTGCTGAGCATGGAGGAAGATCAAATGCAGGAGGTCGTGGTGGTCGCGGCTATCCTAACTTCATGAACATGCTTCCCGGGCAAGAAATGAGTCCAACCGATCCTCGAGTCAAAAGGGAAGAACAATTATCTCTCTTCTTTTACTCTGTTTAAACTTTATTGAACATGGTTTTGATAAGTCTTTCGAATACTGGTTTTTTTGAATGATTGGTGTAAGTGAACAAGGTATTTGTTTATATATGGGATGAATGCATGTCCTATTATATGTATGTAGGTTTGCAATTTCTTCATCAAAAATGGGGGAAATTGTTGGGTCAAATTATTTTGACTAAGTGTTGAAATAATTTACCCACTGATATTTTGATGATGAAATAATTTATGAGTTTTGATACAGGTGTATTAAGACAACATGTCTTTAGACTTGGATCTAATGAGGTTCATTAGACCGATTTTGATCTCCATTCGCATTAAGTTAGACGCAAGTCAAATGAAATTAGACGCTCAGTCTAACTCAACAGAGTTAGACGGGGCAGTCTAATAGACGCATGAATTAGACGGGAGTCTAATAGAATTAGACGTACAGTCTAACTCATCGGAGTTAGACGTGTAAGTCTAATAGATGTGTAAAGAATTAGACGGGTAGTCTAATGAATACACGGAATTAGACGTGAGTCTAATAGAATTAGACGCACAGTCTAACTCATCGGAGTTAGACGTGTAAGTCTAATGGACGTGTAAAGAATTAGACGGGTAGTCTAATGAATACACGGAATTAGACGTGGCAGTCTAACTTAGTGCAGTTAGACGTGCCAGTCTAATGGTTGTTATAATTAGACGGGTTGTTTAATTAATTGAAAGTTAGACGTGGGTCTAACTCCTTCAGACAAGTCTGAGATAGAACCGGAATTAGACGTGGTAGTCTAACTGAGTGGAGTTATACGTACCGGTCTAATGGTTATAAAATTATTAGACGGGTTGTCTAATTAATTGAAAGTTAGACGTGGGTCTAACTCCTTCAGACAAGTCTGAGGTAGAACCGGAATTAGACGTGGTAGTCTAACTCAGTGGAGTTAGACGTACCGGTCTAATGGTTATGAAATAATTAGACGGGTTGTCTAATTAATTGAAAGTTAGACGTGGGTCTAACTCCTTCAGACAAGTCTGAGATAGAACCGGAATTAGACGTGGTAGTCTAACTCAGTGGAGTTAGACGTATCGGTCTAATGGTTATGAAATAATTAGATGCGTTGTCTAATTAATTGAAAGTTAGACGTGGGTCTAACTCCTTCAGACAAGTCTGAGGTAGAACCGGAATTAGACGTGGTAGTCTAACTTAGTGGAGTTAGACGTACCCGTCTAATGGTTATTGATATTAGACGCGAGTCTAATTATATTAGACCAGGCGGTCTAATAGACGTTTTTCATCAGAAGGAGTTGACTTATTTCATTAGACTGATCCGTCTAACTGAAATACGTCTAATGCTCTGTTCAAGCAGTACGCTTGAATCTAGAATTTCTCCTACCCACGTGCTATAGCTGTACCTACTTCTGCTCTATTTTCTTGTGAAAAGTCAAACTCATCAAATGACAAGCTTAAGACAATAAGTTTTGTTAAAATGAGTTTGACTGATAGTGAATCTGATCCTATTCACGAAGAAGTAGTTGTTAAGAATGAATTATTTATCTTCTGCCTACTGTTAACTGGATGAAGAACAAATTAGAAGCAGTTAGCAAGTCTGGCAATCTAAAACCTGACTCAAAGTCAAGGAGTTTTAAAATAAAGTCTTCTTCAAAAGATAAGGGATCATTGGATAGCAGAAAGTCGTCTGCTAAGTCAAAATCATACGCACTAATTACAACGCAACATGGGAAATCTATTAGAATATGTCAAATATTGATTCTTAAGGGACTAATTGATCGAGGACCCAATTAAATATGGGTACCAAGTTTGTAAATAATTTGTTATGTAGGTGATGCAGGAGGATATCACGAAGGAAGCATGGAGAATACTATTTTGAGTATGCACTTTAGAGGATCAACAATGGTTGCTCTGCCATTTCAGAAGAATAAATGTTTTTGTGTTTTTGTAGTAAAATACTTTTGGTTCTAAGGATATCAAAACATTTGGTTATTCATTTTTGTAATTGTACAAAATGACAGCTGTCCACGTGATGAGATATCTGATTTTCCCGCTCAAACATTAAAACAATCATCTCATAATAACATGAAGACACGTGTCTTTCAAGTTAAAAGAGAATGACTTATACCCTCATTATAATGATCACTCTTTGGAAAGGACATCTAATTTTAAATGGGAAGAATATCAATTTTATCTATAAAGTTGGAATGAAGTGTCGAATTTATATATAAAGTCGCAAAATTCTATTTTTATATATAAAGTTGTCAAAAAGTGTCAAAAATAAATAAGATAACGGAAGGCATCTAACGGGGTTAGATTTGTATCCACGTGTCATCCACGTATATATTTTTTAAAAGTTCTTTTTTTCATTTCAAACAAAATTAAACTCAATAAAATAAATAAATAAAATTATTTTTGTCTTTTTTTTTACTGACCTCCATTCCTCACTCAGCGGCCGTCGCCGACCTCTTCAACAACAAGTATCTCCGAAGACTGTCTTTCTGCACGAATTCTTCTGACGATATCTCCGACGACTGCCTCTCTACACGAATTCTTCCGACGATATCTCCAACAACTGTCCCTCTACACGGTTCAGTTTCACCGGAGACTTCCTCCTCTCCTCTTCAACCGCCGCTAGCCTCGGACAGACTTCTTCTTCTTCCTCGTTCTTCTTCTACAGCATTTAGACTTTGAGAGGCAATGTCAATGTTCGAATTGTGCTACCTTTTCTTCTTCACAATTGCCGCTCTAGGATCCTTTGGCTGAAGAGAAGGTGGGTTCTGTACTAAGAACGGTGGAATAGTAGTCAAGTGATTATCCGGTCTATACAATAGACAGATTGATTCGGATATTGCAGATATAGTTGGAGGCAAACTGGCAGTTGCGGTTGTGGAGATTTTGGCTGAATCTTAACAACTTCCCGAAGTCAATGAAGAACTATCCGCCCCTTGATTTACCGTCACAGGAAATAACATTCTTCCCTTTATTAACGAGTCCCACATGCACTTCCTCCTCTATTCGCATATCGGGTATGTTTGATGAATTCAAAACTGTTGGATTCTATATTTGCAAAACAAAAGGAATATGCTCCTTTTGTAACTATACTAAATCGTCGCGACCAGCTATAATTTGATGTCCATAAGGTGACTTTGGAATAGAGAAGGCCCAGAAAATCTACGAGACAAAGGTTGTTGGTGAAGAGGCGGCGAGGGCGACTGCTGGTGAAGAGGCGGCGACGGAGACTGCTGGTGAAGAGGAAGAAGGTCGATGATACGGCTGTTGTTGGTGAAGTAAAAAAAATTACTGAGTTTAGGTTTGTTTGAAATGAAAAAAAAACTTTAAAAAAATATATATAAAATATATATGTAGATGCCACGTGGATACAAATCTAACCCCGTTAGATGACTTCTGTTATCTTATTTATTTTTGACACTTTTTGACAACTTTATATACAAAAATAGAATTTTGCGATTTTATAAATAAATTTGACACCTCCTTCCAACTTTATAGATAAAATTGACATTCTTCCCAATTTTAAATGATGGGCCAATTCCCTAGGAAAAACGACGGTTATCTTGCATAACTTCCCATGGTCTATATAAGGACATTTTTGTATGAGATTGAAAGCTTTTTATCTCTCAAAATTTCTAAGAACCCTAGATTTCTTTGCCTGTCTCTCTCAAAAATCTGTGCTAATCTTGTGTCTGTTCGTATTCTATTGAAAATGGTGAAAAAGAGAATCACGCTGGGTCATTGTACTTTACAGGTGGATTTTCCATTAGTCTACACTTTTGATCAGCCGGAAGTGGTAGATATGTTTAGAACCCTCGAGTATTCCGGTCTCAGAAAATATTTTGGCGGTCCTTTCATCTTTTACGAGAAAGAAGTTCGAGAGTTCTTTAAATCTGCAACTATGGTGGACGATCTCATCTTTACAACTGTAAACGGGATGGAAATATCTTTCGACGAAGCCTTGTACGCGGAGTTCTTCGAACTTCCGTCGGAGGGTCATACTTTCAACAGGGATCTGTCATCGGAAGTAAGGGAAGAGATGAAGAAGGTTTTATCTGCCGATGGCTCGACGATTCATATAAACGAAAGTAAGAAAGTCCTTAAACCACAGTTTATTTTGCTAAATGATGTGGTGGAAAAAGCGCTTCAAGGGAAGGATGGTTCATTCAACCTCTATAGTCAAGATCAATTTGACTATATGTGTGCCATTTCAAAAGGAATCCAGGTAAACTGGGCCTCAACATTATTTAACAATCTCTACTTCTACATCAACCAGGAGAACAAAGAAAATATAACCTTTGCTGCACAACTAAGTCGGTTGTTGGAGCATTTGGGGGTTCCGTTGGGCGAACCCGAACCGATCAACTCAAACAGGGTGTATAATGTGTTCACAGTTTCCAACACTCTGGTTAGAATGAAGAATCTTAAGGAAGCGCATTCGGGTGCTTCTAGCCAACAAATTGGTGGAAAATCAATTATTCGATCTAAACAGCCAGCCGCTTCCATCCTGTCAGCGGGAGCAAAGAGATCCAAGACTGTCAACGAATCAGAGGCTAGTTCCACTAGCCTAAGGATCTCTTAAAAGAAGGATTCTGAAACTGTTGATTCTAGAATCAGGCAAGGTCTAGTTGAACTTGCCACCCTTCCCATGTCTCTCCTGTCTCTAGCTGCCAGTCAGTTGAGGAGATCTTCAAGGTCATCTGTCTCTAAAGGTGACAAGTCAAAGGCGTCCCGCGCGTCTAAATCGATGAAGGCTTCATCAAAGGTAACATTTTCTATATCTTTGGTCGATGTGCCCAAGTTAGATGTTCCTGTAATGGAACAAGATAAATCTGTTTTTATTCCTGAAAAGGAATTTGCTGAAGGGCCTGTTGTTTAGTCATCTGGTCCAAATATTGAGAATATTGACAGGACTGAGTCTCTTGTTCAACAACCTGATCAAGTAGCCGCTGGTGCTACAGAATTTGCCCAACAAGAACAAGGTGTAGTCCTTACCATTGTTGTTGGTAATAATGCTGAAATAGAACTCTTTGCTTCTGTTAGAGAGCCTCTCTCCACTAACCCCATTTCGAAAGACTCAATAGTAACCGGGAAGGTCACTCGAGGAGAGCTTCCTCCTAGACTCTTCAAGAAACCTGTATCTACGTATGAATTGATGCGTTCCACGAGGCAATCGTGTGGAATTGTTTTTTGTGAACCAAGACCTTCTCCAAAACTTGTTGAAGTTATTAGAAAAGGGGAAAATGTTGTAATTGAAGAGAGTGGAGATGTTTTTGAGGCAACATGCATTGTTGACCTCATGATGAATCAAGTCAAGGCTATTGCTGCTGAGAAGATGGAAATTTTTTATTCTTGGATCCAGAACAGATTATCTATCCAGTATGATGAGGTCATCACGGGTTCAGAATAAGTAGTTAATGGCGCAATCTTGTAGCAGATGAGAAGAAGGTTCTCAAATGGGCTAAAACTCCGCAGGTGTCGGAAGCTCTGAAAAGGAAAGATCTTATCAAAGATTGTCCGAGAGGAAGAGTTTATTCCCAATCCTTGAAGCCAGAAAAGCCAATTTCAACCCCATTGAGAAAGGTGCTGAAGTGGAAGTGAAAGTCTTAAAGAGATTAGACGAGATCCTGGCCGACTATCTGTCTATGGAGCTAACTGCTCAGGAGTGAGCTATTTTGGCATTTTCTCTGATGAAGACGAACCAATGGATGTCTTTGTTTATAATGCTAATACAGATGAGCAAGCTGCTGCTCTTCTGATAGAATTTGGAAACCTTTCTGCAGAAGAAAGACGTTTAACAGCTCAACCCGTTGTCGAGCTAAACAAGGAACCCATTCAAGAGAATCCATCTCTAGAGGAAGAAGAAGAAGAGATAATTCAAGAGCCAGAACAAGCTCTTGTAAATCAAGAAGAAGTTGTTGTTGAAGAGATGGTCCAAGCTCTTGTAACTCAAGAGAACGAAATTGTTGTGGAGACTGTTCAAACTCCAAATGAAGAAGAAATTGTGATATCCCATGTTGTCAGAAAAGAAGAAGCTCAAGAAAAGAGGCTGAATCTAGTCAGCCAGGAATTACCAGATCTGAGAGGGAACCCTCAAAAGACAAAGATGCCGAAGAAGAGAGTTCCTCGTCTGAGGGGGAACAGGATCAAAATGCTAGAACTGCCAATCCTCTATCATTTCCCGATATTATTGCTGGTAACGTTCATGAACATATTAATCATCCTCTCCAAAGCAAGGGAAATCTGTATGATAGATTTCAAAGAGCAGAAAGGGAGCTGGAAGAAGAAGAGCGAAATAAAACTGGAAATGAGTCTAAGAAGGGTGAACCCGAGCAATCCTTGCAGATTCACAACGAAGCTAATCACATTCAGAGCATGGCAACAGAATCACAAGACGATTCATCCAATGAAGGATCCTCTGCAGACGGTTCCAAGCTTCTGAAATCTATGACTTCTCTGCTTTCCTCTCTTCAGACGAATGTGATGGCTATGGGATCACATGTAGTAAATATTTTGAAGACCCAGAAAGAGGACATAAAATAAGTTGTGGAATGTGTCAAAATCTTTAAAGAGTTGGATAATATACTAAAGAAGAATACGCATGAGACTTATGTCTCAAATTCAAAATTCTCCAAATTTGAACAGCAGCTCTTCAGTCGTCAATCTGAAATGATGAGTCTTGAAAGACAAATAAATCTTGATAATCATCGTGAGGTCATGGAATCAATGGAATTATACAAGAATCAACTCATTGAAATTCAAGGAAGCTTGAGAAGAACAGAAGGTGAAAGGTTGGGTATGCTGACTCCATTGCAAGAAAGTTTCAAGAGAAAGAAAATGCGAAAGCTGCTGCTGAAAGAGAACAGAATCGTATCACTCAAGGTGAGCCCAGTATAAGAGGTGACGGTGTATCAACCGGTACTAGATATAAGTGTGCTATAACCAACGATGAAAATCCAAGGCCAACCAAAAGAGGAGGAGGTCGAAGCGGTGGTGATCACGGAGGCTGAAGTAGTAGTGGTGGTCGTAGTGGGCAATCAGGTAGTGATCAAGGAGTTCGCACTAGTGGTGGTGATCGTGGTAGGAGATCCAGTTAAAGCAGTCGCGGTGATCGTGCTCTTCCTCCATTCCAAAACCTGCTATTTGGTGAAGGAATAAGCGGTAGAGGTTTCAACTATCCAGTCGATCCTCGAGTGAAAAGGGAAGAACAATGATCTCCTTTCTCTTACTTTGTTTTAAACTATGTTTCTTTGACTATGTTTTTGGAATACTAGTTTTTGAAAGTGGTTATGTGTGATGGATGAACAAGTTTTACCATGCATTTATATGATGACAGGTTAATTTGTTATCTATGCAAGGTTTCAATCTCATCATCAAAAAGGGGGAAATTGTTGGGTCAAATTATTTTGACTAAGTGTTGAAATAGTTTGACTATTGGAATTTTAATGATGAAATGATGATTGGAATATATATATATATATGTGTCTAATTATTTTTGATGCAGGTGTATTGAAAAACAACTTCATTAGACTTGGTTCTAATGAGGTTCATTAGACCGATTTGGCATTAGATGCACAAAGTTAGACGTGCAGTCTAATTGGAGGAATTAGATGTGCAGTCTAACTCATGGAGTTAGACGTGCAGTCTAATGGAATCGGTAATTAGACGTGCAGTCTAACTCATGGAGTTAGACGTGAAGTCTAATGGAATTCGTAATTAGACGTGCAGTCTAACTCGTAGAGTTAGACGTGCAGTCTAATGGATTCGTATTAGACGTGCAGTCTAATGGATTCGTAATTAGACGTGTAGTATAATGGAACTCGTAATTAGACATGCAGTCTAACTTTGGGAGTTAGACGTGAAGTCTAATAGATCCGTAATTAGACGTGTAGTCTAACTCGTGGAGTTAGATGTGCAGTCTAATGGATTCGTAATTAGACGTGCAGTCTAACTCGTGGAGTTAGACGTGCAGTTTAACTCGTGAAGTTAGACGTGTAGTCTAATAGATTGTGAAAGTTAGACGTGTAGTGTAACTCCTTCAGACAAGTCTGAAGTAGAACCATAATTAGACGTGTAGTATAACTCATGGAGTTAGATGTGTAGTCTAATGGAATCCATAATTAGACGTGCAGTCTAACTTGTGGAGTTAGACGTGCAGTCTAATGGTTTCGTAATTAGACGTGCAGTCTAACTCGTGGAGTTAGACGTGTAGTCTAACTCGTGGAGTTAGACGTGCAGTCTAACTTGTGGAGTTAAACGTGCAGTTTAATAGAACTCGTAATTAGACGTGCACTCTAACTCGTGGAGTTAGATGTGTAGTCTAATAGATCCGTAATTAGACGTGCAGTTTAACTCGTGGAGTTTGACGTGCAGTCTAATGGATTCGTAATTAGACGTGCAATCTAACTCGTGGAGTTAGACGTGCAGTCTAATGGATTGTGAAAGTTAGACGTGCAATCTAACTCATTCAGACAAGTCTGAAGATGAACCGTAATTAGACGTGCAGTCTAGACGAGGTTGTCTAATTGAAATACGTCTAATGCTTTGCTTAAGCAGTTGCTTGAATCTAGCACCCGTCTACCCACGTGCTACAGTTGTACGCTACTCCTGCTCCACTTTCTAGTGAAGATCAATATGACATCCCAATGCATCCAATGAACTAATGACAAGTAAGCGAATATCCTTCTCACTACTTATTTTGTAGGTAAATCTCTAAAGAATATTCGGCGCACTACCTGTTGTGTACGGCCACGATCCTTGTATTCAGAGTCTGCTGTGTACTATGGAGGCGTTCCAATAAAAGAGTGCCACATATCATTACGAAGATTCAACCGTTGGTACCTGTGCATATTTAAAGATTCCTAAGGACAACGGACAATCTCTCACTCTCGCTGTCGATCCTCTTGCTTACTGAAATTACTGAGAAATCAAGCCTTTGAATATTCATATTGTGAGTTGCTTTCCTGATTGTACTGAGTGTTAATCAAGAGAGAGTTAGAATCAAAGAATCCTTTAGCTGAGTGATATTCTTCTTCTTTTAAGTTGAACAGAGTGTGTTTTGTTCAACAGTGAGCTAAGTGTGTGCAAACTGTATTTGTTTCGAATCATATTATAGTGAATCCTTCCGTTGGTTGGAAGAAGGGGTGACGTAGGAGAGTTTGCTCCGAACATCCATAAACAAACTGATGTGTTGTTCTTTTCCTTCATCTTCTCATTTTTTATCTTAAGCTTCAAACCTAAGTAAACATTTCCGCACTTGATTTTGTTTCAAGTGTTTACAAGGGTTTGCGTAGAATAAAAAGTGAATTAAATCCCTAACAAGATTTCTTTCAAACTGTTTTTCATAAGCCTTCATCAATCGCCAGACCCCCGTCTCTATTGATTTAGCCGATCCTATCAAGTTCCTAGTTTCAGGATTGTGAGATGGAGTAGGGGTACTTACCTCATGTACCGAAGCCCCTTTTGATGTAGACTTGTCGGCTTTGCTTGCCGATGATTCTGCGGATTTGGTGGAGGGCCATGTTCGGCTGTATGTTGCTCAACACCCAGAATAGCCGCAGTAAAAATCCACGTTTATTGAAATTGGGGCAGGAGAGACCGCGCGTTCACCCGAGTTAGCTGGTCTCGTAGAATGAGTTCTTTCGGAAGAGTCTAGCCGACTCTCCGATCTTTCAACTGTCGGCTTTTTTCCCTTCTTAGCCGCTTTCTTGACTGAAGGCTTTTTAGCCTTTGGTTGGGCTGTAGTAGCTTTCGGCTTCTTTGCTCCCGGTTGACATTCCCTATGGGCTTTTCACGTGGAGGTTTTTTTCTCTCTATAGACTTTTTTCAATGTTTTCGGAGTTCACAATCTCGGACAAGGGGAGAAGAGCATCCAGTCCGATTGGAATCTCAAGAAATTGTATGATCTTGCCGATCTACATGGCATATCCCAAAGACCGGTTCTTCGTTCCGGCTACCATATTGCATAGGTTTTCAAACAGTACACCGGCCCAGTCCACCTTATCTCCTTGGATGATACTGGCCATCATCTCGAACTTAGGCCAAGTTAGAATATCAAAGTTGTATCCTTTCCCTTGAAGGTACTTGGAGACAATATCAAGGAGCCACCGGAATTGAATGTCCAACATGCTCTTCTTTCCGGTGTGTTCAACCAGTTTATCCAAATTTGACATAGTTCTCTTTACTCCTACCGCTTCGGCTTCCGTGAGATTGGTTGTGAAATCTCGCCCTTCTAAAGGCAGTTGAAAGGCCACCGCGAAAATTTCCTCCGAAATATCGAATGTTTTTCCGCCCACGGTTGAAGAGATCACCCTCTTCTTCACATTGGCATTCTCAAAGAACGCTGTAACTTCCTCTTGGTAAAGGGTGAAGGGTCCGCCTAAGAACGTTTCCAGCCCAGAATCCTTCAAGGATCCTATCATATTCTTGAAGTCAGCAGTTCTGTTTTCTTGAATATCCTCGAAGTCGACCTGCATGATGTAGACGAAAAGTGCCTTATCACGTCCCATTTTGATTTGAAAGATTTGAAGATTGGGAGAGTTGAAGGGTTTTAAGAACACAAGCATTTTTCAAAGAAAGAGAGAGAGTAAACGTGTGTATTGTAATTGACCCACTCTTTATATAGGAATTTGGCTGTGACAGTTATGTAACCGAACCGTCACGTCGTATTAGAAATGTCGCTAAAACCCCCCTCCAAAAGTTACTACGGTAACTATTTTGGCGGTAAGTTGTGGGCGGTAAAACGACGCGGTGAACCATGGGCGGTAAACTATTCGCGGTTGAATTTGAATTTAGCCGGATTGGTTTTGCCGGAATTCGATGTGAAGACAAGTTTTTCGGTTTAACCGAAATTGATAAGTATGGAAGACCGAGATTTGGACTTTACCGAAACTTGATTTTACCGAAATTTAGACTTTACTGAAATTTTGATTTGAAACCGGAATCATTTAAAAACAACAAAAGACTTGAGTCAACAGCATGCGATTTAAATTTTTATTTTGGTACAATCGATTGTACATCAAAATAACTGATTAGTTCATAGAGGGATAGAGTCCTAGTCTAGATGGTGCGATATCAATTATTGTGCCATCCTTGCTTCGATCCTTTGAACCCATCTTTCTAGCGTCTCATCTTTCTTCTGTCAGTTCAGATGCATGCCTTCAGATGACTGAAGATAAAAGAGGCATAGTTGATAGACATGCGTCGATGTATTGCTATTATAATTTCGAACACTTGCGAGTGTAGTGTTGGCTCGGCATGTGTCCTAGGATAGACCGCTGGATGATATCCTGGAGAATTTGAATGAGTGAATCAAGACTGTCTTTTAGGCCGTGACTATCGATCGAATAGGAGGGGGAGCCAAAAAAGTTGTAGCCGTAGTGTTCGACAATCTGAGGAGGAAGAAGTGGAATGTCCGAAAATCCTTCGGATGGGAGATCAAAGAATTATGTGAATGAATCTTCAGTAATCTAATAAAAATCAGAATCAATGTCAGTTGTGATGCTTCCATCATCCCTTACTTCTGCATTGTTGAAGAACTCGGTGACCTCCTCTTCAATGATGTAGTGGGTTTTCTTAAGGAAATTCCTCAACCCGGTCTCAATCAGTGGGTTAAAGATCATGCCCCTTGCTCTTGTGTCTCGGTTTGAATCAAAGTTGACACAAATGGAGTTTCTGAATTGAGCATTCATCTTTGAAGATTTGATAGAGACGTTTTTCTTGGTTTTTAGAGAGAGAGAGAGATAGATAGTTGTGAATTGATTTGTGAGAGGATGAATTCTTTATATAGGGAAACGGTTACCAGGCATTTAATGAGAATATTTCAAAATATTTGACCGTTACGTGTTGTCAATATTTTCTCATTAAATGTTTGTTGCCTTTTCTAGGGAATATTTTTGAGAAGGTACGATGTAGGCTGGCTAGCCTATCCGGACTAGTTACGTCTTTTGGGGAATGAACACATTTTTTCTCAATGTTGATTTTCGAAAATATTCGGTTTTTGAATGCGTTTTCGGCTTGAGTGTGAAAGAAGCGGTAGCTTCTTCCTGAGAAGATGCTGATTTGGCCAAAAATGGTTGTTAGACTTTTAAAGTTGAGTCGAAATAGAAGTTGATTTCATTAATTGGGATCCCTAACCGATATTACAGCAAAATTATCGGTTTGGGATAGAAATATAAATAGATCCTACATTTAATGGTGGGATGGACTGATCACTGGAACCTTCTTGGCCTTGGCCTTGTTCCATCGATCGATTTGTTCTTGGATCCTTTAATTTGTCAGCAGCTGGTTCAGGTGAAGAGTGATACCCGAGCCGCGATGGGTGTTGAGGTCATTGAGCAAACCGCTCAACTGTGGAGCATAGTCGGTTTTCTTGGAGAAGATTAGCTCCTTCAAGTTGACAAAGATAATCCGGGACCAGTTTACCGGAGTTCCTTTGTTAATGGCGACCATCATTTCGAAGATTTGTTGGGTGTAAGATTTAATCTTATCCCTGTCCGGAACTGACTTACCTAGAATCTCACTGAGAATTTGGTATTCATGAGCAAGGAGACTATTGGGTCCACATGTGTTAACCGGGATCATAGAGCTAGAAAAGTGGTGACGCATCTCGTCGATGAGATCGGTGAAGCCTTTAGTAGGCAGCTCGCAAGCTAATGCGAAGTCTGTCTCACTAAAGAGAAATGATTTTCCGTGAACTTGAGCAAAGATGATATCTCGGTGTATCACCCTTGCGGTTTCGAAGAATTCATTCATTACAATGTAGTCAATGGCATAGCGATTTTCAAGGAATCTCCTAAGGCCGGAGCTCTCAAGAGCTCGAAAAATACATTGGACTTCATTATCCTCGGATTGGGAAACCGATTCAAAATCGGCTAGTAGGACTTTCTTAGAGAGTGAGCAAGACATTTTTCTTGATGATTTTGCTTTAAGTGTGTTCTTATGATGAATAGTATTTTGAGATAGGTGTATAATGATTATTTCCAATGATGGGAAAATATATTCATTATGGCTTAAAAATATATGGAAGAAATGTTAGTCTTTCTCTTTCAGTGATAGACACATGTCTTCACTTTGATCGAGGTTTAGACTGTTTTTATATGCATAGGGTAATCATCAAAGCATGCATGACAGCAACGGCCAGCCATCCCAATTTAGCCAAAAAAATCACTTAACGAAATTATGATGTGATTTATCGATTTGTTTTCCATGACTGATTTATTGAGATAGCTTATTCCGGTGTGAAGAAATATCGAGTTTAGGCGACATTTATTCAGGTTTGAGGAGTAAACCATCTGTTTTATCTAAGTCATTGCACCAGCTTCATTGCACCAGCTTCATGTACAATGTCGATCAATAGTCCACTATTTTCGGTCATATGTCTAGAACACCCGCTGTCCAGATACCATTCTGAATTTCCTATCCGCTTGCGCCTCCTGACCTACAAAAAATACATATTTACACCGATTTGGTACACACATTTACTTGGGACCATGATAGATTAGTCCCTTAGGGATCCATACTTTAATAAGTCGGATGACTTCCCCAATGTTAGTTCTAATTATTTTACCGGTACTCGGCTTGACATCTCTCTGTTTGTCTAAAAATACCTCATTGTGTCGTGGTGGTGATTGTCGGTTAGTTCTATATGAACGTGTATCAGTTTGCTTCTTTACTGGCCGGTTGGCTTTTCTTCTCTCAAGATGAAGCCATTTAGCCGAGTCAGTTGGACCTACATATTTTATTTCTTTGTCTGATTTTGAATCATGGTCTGCCCCATTGTCGGTTGAAGAGATCTTGACAAATCTTACGAATGGAAGATTGCCTTTGTTGAGTTTCATCCCATTGGAAGGTTTCCGGTTAGCCGATTTTTTACCCTTGTAGCCGAGCCCAAACATGCATTTGGGATATCTTTGGTATGTAAACATCTGGCTCACCGCTTCAATGGACTTCTTCCAGGAATCCATGACATATTTTGTTCTTTCGTTTTCTTCGGTTAGCGATTGAACTTTCTTTTTGAGCTACCCATTCTCAAATGATGATTCAATCGGTTCATATATCTTGGTTCCACTCGGCTCACCGATGGTTCTACTTGACTCTCCGGTTTCAATGTTTCACCGGATCGGTAAAATAGTGAATAGGTTATTGAACTCAGCAACCATGTCGTTGAGTGCACTAACCAGATCCTCTTTAGTGAATTCTTCACTTGAGAAATCGAATTCCTCTTGGAAGTTGGGTACCTCTTCTTCCTTAGCCATGAGGCAAGTGACTCTGCCTTCATCGTTGTCAGAGTAAGCCCACTCACTTCCACCGTTAGAAGCTATTAGTGCTTTTTGAGATTCTTTTCCTTCATTGTTTAGTTGGTTGTCACCTCTCTGATAGTTTTCCGGTTTTCGGTCGTCTCGTCTCGGTCTTCTGCAGTCTGACCTGAAATGACCAAAAGTGTTACGGTTATAGCATCTTACATTGGATTTTTCACTGTTATCATAGTTGTAGTTTTGGTTGTTCGATGGTTGATTCTTCTTCATGAATCTTCCGAATTTCTTTGCAAGCATGGCCATCACATCATCACAGATCTGATTAGGATTCTTGACTGGTGTCGGATCGGCTGATATAAGAGCCGGTTGTTCCACTGATGTCATTAGAGCTCTAGTTGTAGTTAGGTTGCAGCTTCATCTTCAATTCGAGACTTCATCTCAAACTCGTACGCTTTCAGATCCTCAAATACATCATGCAGTTTCATCTGCCCGAGATTGCTTGACTCTCGCATCACCATGGTCTTTATGTCTCATACACTTGGTAAAGATCTCAATGCCTTAACGATTATTTCCCTATTATCGTATCTTTTTCCAAGTGTATATAGCTCGTTTACCACACTAGTGAACCGATCACTGAATTCCTTCATGTTTTCTCCGGGCTTCATTCTGATGTTCTCGTACTTCTGAGTTGCCAACAAAATTTTATTTTCCTTTGTCCTTTCGTTTCCCTCATGGAGCTGAATGATAGTTTCCCATGCTTTCTTTGCACTTTGACAGTCTCTGACTTTACCGAAAGTGTTGTTGTCTAGAGATTTGAAGATGTGTCTCTTACAATGGTTGTCTAGGTTGTTTCTCCTTCTGTCTTCAGCCGTCCATACACCGATCTCCTTCTCAATCATTATCGGACCTTCTTTCAGGATGGAGTTCATTTCATCATCCATAGTGATCAGATGTAGGTACATCTAAACCTTCCAATCGACAAATGCCTCACTGTTCAGCATTAGGGGTTTTTAATTGTGAGTCATGTTTGCCAGCGTTTCTACTTCCTTGAGTGTTAAGATTCCTGCTCTGATACCACTTTTTAGGATCAGGATAGCCGATAGGGGACCTGGGTCCGGCTAACGGTTAATCACTTATAACACACACACACACACCAAATTGGCACTAATCCAGTTAAAGATTAGAACTGTTCTTAACATTACACAAGTTGTCACAGACTCTTGAACCGAGTTCAAGGGCGGAAGTGTTTGTTCAACCTGAAGCAACTATACACGATTCGGTTAATAGAAGGGAGTATGAGGAGATCGGTTAAATGAAGTGAATTCAGTTCTGTTGAGATGAGGAATAATCGGTTCGTTTAGCTTAGTGACAGAAAGTAAATGAAGAACACAAAACACAGATTTTTATGGATGTTCGGAGTAAACTCTCCTACGTCACCCCTTCTTCTCAAATAGTGAGAAGGATATTCACTAATGGAATATTACACACCATAATACGATCGAGGTTTATTTACTGCTCGATATACACTTTACAATATTCACACAATATTGTAATACACTTTTTCACAGAATATTTAATGTTTACAACTGTTTCACTTTGATCAAAGAAACTGTATGAATTTAGATGCTTTTCAGGGTTGATCAAGTGAAAACTGAGTTGATAGCTCGCGCGTTGGATCTATTGTGTATCACTGCCCTTAGCTTCCTCTTATATTAGAGATATGACAATGGTCATATTTCTCACTCTTGAGTTGATTGGTCATGGGTAGCCGAGTCGGTCAGAATAGCTTAACTTTGCTTTTTATACATGTGGCAGCCATGCATGAGGGCGGCCGCCTGCACCGTGAAGGTTACTTGTGAGCTTGGGTAAAATCTGCAATCATTAGATTGCTGCATGCCTTATCATTGAAACCTTCTTTTGCATATTTCCAATATATATTCATTACGTCATCTTCAGATTATTCATAACTTTGAATAATTTTCCCGTTGGTTTTAAGATCTTCAATGCGTTGAGCTGACCGAACGTTTTCGGTTAGCATCTCTTAGTCGAGCCTGAGTTTGAGCCGATCCGGCTTACCTTCGAGTATGTTTGAGCCGGTTTTACTTAACCAAGGGGATAGATCAGTTTGAGTATTTTGGTTTGGCTGATCCTGTTGATGAGTTCAGCCGATTTGGTTGAAGTTGTTCTTGCACATATGGTTAAGGATTGATTAAGTTTTTTTAGAACTATCTTGATTTTTCTAACAATTTCTCCATTTTTGATTATTTAGAATAAATATTCAAAATTTGTGATTCTTGGCCGGATTTTGAAAGACTTAAGTTTACTTGGCCTGTTTTTGGAGAAGTTTGTTTTAGAGATTTCTCATCAGAGCGGGAAGACAGAGAAGGAGAAGCAGAGAAATGAAAAAAAGATATCGAAGTAATATTAAATAATAAGGATATTATGGATTTTTCACACTTTTTCCCTTCGTGAAACGTGAAGGCTCATCGCGTAACGCGATGGGGGTATTTTCGTCAAAAAAATATAAATTGTTCACTAGCGCAATAAAAAATATGTGGTGATCATGGATGCAAATAAGGGGATCTTTAGGGTCATTTGCTCCAATTTCTCCCATGAATCCCTCTTGCCTTGGACAATTATTTTTGCTTTTATTAATCCACCTACATCCTTTTGTTCTTTTGACGGTTATATTTTCCATAAGCTTTTTTAGATTCCTCCTTATTTACTTGGTTGACCAGGTATTAACCTAGTTAATTAGGTGACATTATTTTTTAATGTAAAAATAAATAAACCAACATTAATACTCAATATATTTTTTTTTGCGTTTGTTTTTTTTTATTTGTCAATTATTTATATCTTATATTTTATTTAAATTATCCATAATTTTATTATTTTTGAATTTGATTGATATGACACTATTTTCTAAATTAATTATTTATTTTAATCTCGTGCAATAAGCCCGTATAAGAAATTTTAAAAAACAATTTTGTTGTCTTGAGATTATTTAAAATTATAAATTCGGGTTAGAAAATGAGTATCTACATGTACCTATTTCGATAGGTTGTACAACGTCCATGCCGTAAACCAAAGATTATGGATTTTCTTCCGTCGAGGTTTGAGCGGTGTACAATATCCTTATAATGAGTATGAAAGTTTCTCGTGCTAGTCCTTTGATAACATCATCATCCATTTGATAGAATTTTGTACTGTATAGGTTAATTAGTATTTGGATAACATCATAATCCATTTGGCTAGCCTTGACGACAGAAGGGTTCACTGGAACAAGAAGTGGATCGGGTCCAATCTTGATACCAACTTGATGGGTTGGGATTGCATGTAGTGTCTCAACATTTTCGTGACCCATGCTAATGTCCAACATATTTTCTCAACTGAAGTGTATTTAAGTTCACACCTAGTCATCCTTTTACTAATGTAGTACACAACCGTCTCGAGTTTGTCCTCGTTTTTTTGAGCCAACAGGCTTCACATGGATGTGTCTATTATAGTAAGGCATATGATTAAAGGAATGTCAACTCTATGCGACATGATTATGGGAGGGGATTTTTAATAAACCTTGATTCTGTCAAATGCTCGTTGATAGTCTTCATCCCATACAAATTTTTGGTCTTTCTTTCGTATCTTAAATAGAAGATCGCATGTCATAATAATTTTACTGATGAATAAGCTAATATATTGGATTTTACCCAAAAATCCGCGGACCTCTCTTTCATTTCGAGGGACCGACATTGTTGTGATTGCTTCAATCTTAGAAGGATGACTTCGATGTCCCTCTATGTGATTAAGAACACTAGAATTTTACCAATTGTGACTCTAAAGGTACACTTCTTTGGGTTGAATCGTAGCTGATATTTCCCGATTTGTTGTAGGAATTTTTTGAGATTTAGGACATGACCTTCTCGATCTTTTGATTTGATAATCATGTCGTCGACATATACTTCTATTTCTTTATGGATAATGTCATTAAGGATCATTGTGGCTTCCCTTTGATAGGTGCCTTCCGCGTTCTTAATACTGAAAAGCATGACCCTATAATATAAAGTTCCTACTTCTGTTAAAAATATGGTATTTTTCTTGTATTGCGAGGCCATCAAAATTTGATTGTATTCTGAAAATCCGTCCATGAATGACAACAATTAATAAATGACAACATGGTCGACCAATACATCGATGTGTAGTAGTGGGAAGTAATCTTTAGGACTAGTCTTATTCAGATCCCGATAATTTATACACACGCGTAGTTTTCCGTGTCCTAGAGGACTACATCAGCTATCCAGGTAGGATAATCCACTATCTCAAGAAATTCAACTTCGAGTTGCTTTCATACTTTTTCTCGATAAATATTTACGACTTCCTCTTTCATCCATCTGGGCTTTTGCTTTACTAGCTTAGCATCAAGATATTGAGGAATTTGATGTCGTGTGATCTTTGGATCAATGTCTGGCATGTTCATGTATAAAATACGAAAACGTCTTTGTTGAACAGTACTCTTAAGGCAACCCATTATCTCACGACGAGATTTATCGAAAACTCTAACACACATGTCACATTGGTATGATCTTGTCTCGGGATACTCCTAGTTTCTTAAGAGTCCTCCAAGGACATATGTTGAGAGCAAATCCATTATCTATCAAGACTATCAGAACAGTCTTTCCCTCCATTTATACAAAAATGTAGAGGCTTTATCATGTTTTGAATCATCTAATGGAAGATCCTTGTCTTCAAAACCGATCATGTTGTATTGTAAACTAGCGGATATGATTCCTACTAGTTCTTTAGGGTTGGTGTCGGTAGGGATATTGGTCTTGTTTAACTCATTGAGGATTACTTTCCCGTGCTCGATAGAGTACATCATGATTTCCTTGATAAAAATGTTAGTATTTTTCATTTTCAATTGATTTAGAAGACTATCGCATGGGTTAAGAGCTCTAGACTCGTTCTCTCCTATATTTCCTAATGAATTTGGGAGGTGAATTTGGGAGGTGGATGGCACATGGTCTGGTGTGGCTTTCATGAAACTAGGGTTGAAATCCGTTCTACCACATATTACCGCGATGTGTATTGGGGCATAGATGTGTTTGGCGTGGTTTGTTTATTCTCGGGGAGAGTGGTTTGACAAAATTCTTTATTGAAGATTCTTCATCACCTAACTGAAAGGAATCCTTAGGTCATCAAAGACTATAAGGGGTGTAGGTACCTTTGGAGGTGTAGTTTTGGTAGGAGTGGTTGTAACTATCTTAGACTGTAAAGACGTACTTGGGACACCTTTTGAGGCGATTGTTCTTGCCAGGTAGTGGTTACATGGTGTACTTCTATATTTTTCTTTCTTGGGAAACGACTTGGAGGTGGGGTAGCTTTTACTGCTTTTCCCTCTTTCCTTTCTTTCTCAATAGAATCATCGAGATTATTGTCAGTCTTTAACAATTTCTTCATGTTTTGGAAGGTTTTGACAATGAATACAACATAATATCGTCCATTAACATTTTAAAAAATCATATCGATTTGTCGTTGTTCGCTCAAGCAGGAATAGTTTCCTCGACGACAACTTTCCATCTTTTGATAAACACATATAATGTCTCATTTTATCCTTATTTGATGTTCATCAACCTCTTCTCTAGTTGTTTGAGGTTGAGATGCAATGAGAAGCTTTCTATGAATGCTGCAACTAGTTATTATGTGCTCTATATATAGACTATCTTTTGTTGGTGATATAAGCGTAGAGCAATGTCATCAAGGTACTATTGGAATAAGTGGAGAACAATTGGTTCTCCAAGTCACAATGGGGTCATAACGGAGGCGTACATTTTAAAAAAGACTAACGGGTCGCTTTTTCCTATGTACTTAAACATAGCTGGAAAAACCTAAGGTAGGTACAACCACTCTTAAGTGGAGACAGAGCTTAACGTTTACCGGAATAACTTCTCGTTTGACAACTTTCCTAAAATCTTTTTAGTCATGATGTTCTTCAGTACTTTTTCCCTTAACTAATTTGTTTAGTTTGGCTTGCATATATGTCTGCATGGCTTGAACTTGATTCATTTGGTGGTTAGATTCTGTTAGCGATGGTTGATCCGCCGCTGTAATTTTTTTTCATGTTATCTCAAAGGATTGATTACCTCCTCATTTTGTACCCATATAGTTAGTTCAATATCCTCTTCGTAGCCTTCTGAGAGAGACATCTTCTTGAGCTTGCTCACCAGTAAGATGGATTTAATGGGGGTGAACATAACTAGGATTGTCTAGTTAGGAATTTGAGAAGAAGAAGGTATATTTTTAGATGTTGACAGAATTTGTTGATTAGCTAAAGAAGTTGTGATAAACGCAAATTGCTCAGTTATATGTTGCAAAGCTGCCTTCATTTCCCTAAACTCGGTCGAATTGACCATTTCAGGTATTGAGAGTTCTTTGGCCATCTAGTGGCGTATTAAATATCTGGTTTTTGGATCTCTCTTTCTAGGGGTGGTGTCGGCCATCACTGTCGTGGACTGTTGTGAAACAAAAGAGGTAAGATGAATCCTAGAGAATAGGTATCTCATATTTTTCTTTACTTTCTCATATTCTTCTAGAATGATGGTCATGTAGTTGTTTCGCTGTTTCGGAATACCCATCTAAGAGGCGTAGTACCATTTCTCGAGGTATCTCGAATAGGACTTGTGATCGATTGGCTTGTCTATAGAGATGGAATTTCCCGTATAAGGGGGATTAAAGTCATGACCAAACTATTTGTAGAGGTCATGAGTGTAGTAGAATGTAACTCATTCTAAGCCCAAACCATTATCATGGGTTCGTCATTCATCATATATGTCATTTTCTTGATGGGATACCATGGGAATAAATCCCTAATTTCATCATCATTTTCCACGATGGGTCCAGGTGAAGCCTTCTTCAATTTTAGGTATTAAAGAGAAGGGGATAAGATGTATTTAGGACATAAGTGTGGAAAGTATCCTAGATTGTTAAGCAACCAGATATATAGGATCAAAGGTGAACCTATTCTACTCATGTTAGAGGTTAAGAACGATTCGTTCAAATCTATCAGTGTTTCAGTCAAGATGACACCATAGGGTCTTTGTTTACCCTACGCGTGTGGTATGCTACCTCCAGGATTTTGGAGGATGGTTTGTCATTTGTTGGAGCCATGAAGAAATGGGCTAATAGAACTGTCATCATCATTAGGGAAGATCCCATAGTTAGGGGGACTTATCCATCTCTGATTTCCATCTTTGTCCATTTATGGAAGTCGATGACATTGTTTTTAAGGATTGTTTCAGATGTTGTTTTAGTATATCTGTATTTCCCTTGATAGAGCTTTCTTAAGGACATGGCTTCTACACGTGGTTTCAAATATAGAACTTTCTTGTTATCCATCATTAGGATAGCTTAGAATTTATTTATGGTATGGCACATATGCCTTTCTCCCATATAATAAACTCGTCTTGTATGATTTAACCTCCTTTGCATTTGCATCATGAAAGTGAGGTTTATTATAAAGTTTGTGAACCTCATGATGCGGGTCAGCCCGTAAATTGCATGATTCCACTCGTTTTTGTGGAAAATTTCAATGGGATCGACTCAACATCCATTAGCATGGACATTGTATATGATTGAAATTTCAAAACATTTACAAACATGTGATTGTTTTAAAAAAGCAACACATTTTAGATGTTTACTTACACTATACATGCCTACACATAATATATAGTAGTCACATAAGAGTTATAGTGACAAGGTTTTTCTTGTCTGGGCACGACAAACAACAGACTTGGTGATATTAACCAATTTTTTTGTTCTAGGGGGAATCATAATAGAGTTTCATTCACCGATAGTGGAGGGGGTAATATCGCCGCCATAAACTAGAGAATATCTGCTCAAATGGGATTTTAACCCAACCTCCACAATGCTTGCGTTCTATAAGACTATTCATCGCCAAAGGATGGGTCGATCTTATGCATTCTAGTTTTTCCTCTCGCAACATCACTCGGTTTGTAACAAGTTGTCATTTCACATTGAAAATATTTGCACATAAGTGTTGAAGTACCGTTCCGAATCATGTGCTTCTCTACAAGCAAGAAGAGGGTGATGTACTCTTTACACATAAAGGCTCTAAATATGATATAACCTATACTTCTTTTAGGTGTTGTACATTTCAAGACAAGCCTATTAAGTTGATAAGATGATACAAATGTTTCAAAAGCCAAGTTTATATTTTTGAGTTAAACATTTAATCCCTAGTAGAGTTACTAGAAAGTTGTAACCCTTGGAAAAACCCTTTGTATTTATTTCCGTGAAAAGCTCGAGGTTCGAGAATTTCAACCTTAGTTTTTGAATCAGGAAATTTCTTTCAAAATAAAACATTATTTTTACAATATTTCATTGATTCCTGACAATTTTTTAAATTAATTGAAAATAATTAATTTTGGGGTTCAATTTTAAATATTTTAGAGATTTACGGTAATCAAATCACAATTTAATTTTTTAGAAATCTTTTATTTTAAATTAATTAAACATAATGAATTTAAAAGATAATTTATTTTGAAACAGAGTTTCCATTTGATCTTTGGCAAAGGAATTTCTCGAACTCGGATTTTTGAAAATCAATAAATATTGGCATACAAATACAAACGTATTGAGTAGAGTTTTCTTTTAGTTCGTAGTTTGGTAATACTCGGGAAAAGGCTTTCGCGCTATATCCTTCGTACCCATTTTAAAAATTATCTCTACTTATAAACTTGACTTTTGAAAATTGATTTTATAATGTGTGAGTTTTAACCAATTATTGTTTTGGTCCTAGTCATGCTTCAATGTTTAGCGTTATTTAAAATACTGAAAAAAAAATATTTAAATGATATACTTGTTGCTGATGATAACTAAGGAAGATTGTACCTGAAGAACATCAATATTTTAAGGGTTTTAGGGTTTAGAAATAATCACCAAACATTCCTTACTCAAAATATTTTTTTAGGAAATATCCCAAAAATGTTTTGAAATTATTTTTTAATTTTACGAAATTTATATAAAATTGTTTGAGGTTCCAAAACTATAAAAATAATTTTGGGTCTTGAAAAGTGGAACCAAACAGGCCAGACTCAAGCCTTAGGTTTATTTTTATTGGTTGGGGTCCAAAGACCCTCGGTCTGGGTGTTAAGGACTCCCAGTCCTAGGTTGAGATTATCGGTGTGTATAATCCTATCGGTCTTGGGTTAACCATGGGCTAAGTTTCTCGTTTGAAGTATATAAACCTCTCGGTCCTAAGGTTTAGGAGTCTCGGTCTCGGACTTAAACAACTCGGTCCTAGGTTTTGGATTCTTAGTCCCATTGTCGGATTTTTTGGTCCTAGATGAGAATTTAAAGTCAGATCTCTCGGTCCTAGTTCAAGAACATTGGTCAGACCTCTCAGTCTTACTGAAATTCTTGGTCCTAGGTCTCGGTCCTAGGTTTTGGTCCGGACTGAGAATTCTTGATCTAATCTTTCGATCCTAAGCTAACAAGCCTCAGTCCTCAAGAAAATAAATGTGTAGGTTTTTAAATTCATTTTTTACCTCAAAATCTTTTATCCAAGAGCTTGGGTAGCTTCACAACTCTCAGGAACATGTTGATCATCATCTCAATGTATTAATCGCCCTAAATGATGATCAATTTGTTCAAAACAGTTTGTGATAAAAAACCGGGTTTTTAATTTTAAAGTTGTTTTGAAGTGTAAGTAGATATCCAATAGCTTCCTTATACTACATATACTTTATTTGTACCAAAATAAGAACACTTACTACTTGTTTGAACCAATTCAAGAACTAAAAAATTTTAATAATTTGAAAATTATAATTTTGACCAAAATAATTGGGATGGATCAAACATGACCCAAACAGTTTCCCAACAGATAAGGACGACAACCATCTTTGATTTCAAAGATGGAACTCCCCGTTAGTCCACCATTTTGACTGATTCGAAATGTGAAATGATCACCTTACCACAGTGTTCATTTCCTCTACATCTGTAGGCATGAATCATGCATATTCTGGCAAGTTGGATGAAGACAGCCAAAATACCATAAATGGTTTTTTGCTGATTCAGTCCACTTGAAGCCCTCAATCGACTTTCGGAGGCTATAAATAACCTCTCTCAATAATTCTGAAACTAAGAGATCAAGTGTCTAGTTTCCAAATCTAAATTTTTAGAAAATACGTCATTAAAACTCAAGCTTGTTGGATTTTTCGAAATCATGTGTAAGACCTTAAAGTTTTGATGTAAGCATCCCTAAAGCTTTCCTAAGGCCTAAGGAGTGTTCTCCAATTCCTGGTATGCTTTCAATCACCCTTTAATTCATACTTCTAGTTTGAATTTGAAATTTTATATTTCATTTTTCACAAGTTTGTATACTATCTGGTTGTTGAATTTTAGGATTAGAAATCGATCATATTATCTTTATAAGCTTTTGTTTATGTTAGAATAAAGTAATCAAACTTAAATAGAAAGACCCAAATTTGAATTTTGAAAATCCAAAAATTAGGTTTGTTGTTTTTGGGTTAATCCTAAATAACAATAGCTCAAAAGACTTCCCAACATATTTCTAATGATGTTTGGAAACTATTTGGATCATGATTGATCTATCCCGATCATGTTTGATCAAATTCAAAATTTTCCTAATAATTGAAAATTTTGAGTTTTGAATTGGTCCAAATGAACAACCAGTGTTCATGTTTTGATATCAATCAAGTATATATGAAGTATAAGAAAACTATTGGTAAGCTCCTTATACTTCAAAACAGCCTTAAAACCAAGAACTCAATTTTTGGCCATAAATTGTTTTGAATGAATTGATCATCGCCTAATTTGATTGATACCTTGGGATGATGTTTTAAATGTTCCTAAGAGCTTTGTAAAGCTACCCAAGCCCTTGGATCAAAGAATTCAAGCCTCCATTAAAATTACAAAACATGTAATTTTGATGATCTTGAGGACGGAGAGGTACGATCGAGAAATCTAACATATGACCAAAATGTCCGACCATTCTTCATTGAGGATCGAGAGGTCCGACCGATGTTCTTCATATAGGACTGCGAGGTCCAACCGAGAATTTTTTCATCCGAACGAGAAGCAAGACCTAGGAATGAGGAGTCTCGCACCTGACCGAGAACTACTGAATCCATGACCGATGACTTCCACCTAGGACCGAGAGATCCAACCCAAGAACTCGGACCTAGGACCGAGGAGACTTGCACTCGACCGACAACTCCTGAACCCATGACCGATGCCTTTTACCTATGACTGAGGCGTCCGACCAAGAATTCTGGCAACCAACCGATAATTCTAGCTAAGGACCGAGAGGTCTTAATTACCCGACCGAGGGACTTCCGCTCCTTGACCGAGGATCCTGAATTCAGATCGAGGGGTCTTCGATGTAGGACCGAGGGCTCTTAGCCCTGACCGATAAAATGAACTCAGAACCTAGGACACCGATCATAAGGCCTACTTGGTTAATATTTTCAAATTCTAAAATTATTTAGAATATTTTGGAACCCCAAACCATTTTCCTAAAATCCCAAGAAATTAGAAAATAATTTCAAAATAATTTTGGGATATTTCCACAAAAGATATTTTGACAAATACTTATTTAGGATATAGTTTTAAACTCTAATGTCTTTTAAATTGATATTCTTTAGGTATTTTCCTCCCTAGTAGTCATCAACCACATATACAAGCATTTAAATAATTGTTGTTAAATAACGCTAACACATACGCATGCCTATGACCGAAAGAATAATCGGTTAAAATAAAACGTAATAAAATCGATTTTCAAAACCCAAATTTATAAATATAGATTGTTTTAATGTGTACGAAGGATGAAGCACGAAAACGCTTTCCCGAGTATCACCAAACTACGAACTAAATGAAATTCTGGCTAAATATATGTTTATTATTTTTCAAAAATCAATTGGCGGATTTATTTTTAAATAAATAATATTTATATTAATTATTTTTAGTTAATTTAAATAACTAATTTTTAAAAAATCAAATTTTAATTTGATTACGGCAAATTCTCATATTATTAAAATTTGAACATAAATAGTTAATTTTTAAAATTGTCTCAAATTATTAAAAAAAATTTAATATAATATTTTATTTTAAAAAGATTCTTAACACATAATTAACCTGATATTGAAATTCTCGAATATCGAGCTTCCACGGAACCGAAAATGGTTTTTCGGGGTTACAATTACTATTTGTAAATATTAATATTGAAAATAATACATTTATATGATAAAAAAATAATTAGTAAATAAAAAAATATAAGATAAAATTTTAAATTCGTAGAATTTTAGAGCAAATTCATAACCCTTATCTTCTTTTTGATCAGTTTGGATAAATATGAAAATTTTTACAAAATCAAATAAAATAAATTAACATACTTTTTTTTATCTGTTTGGATAAACTTGATTTTTATTTTTAAAATAAGAAAACAAATTGTTAGATGGTAAATAAATATAAAAATTATTTCAATTTAACGGATAAATTTAGTATTCTTCCTTATATATATTTATGTTATCGAATAATGCAATTATTTTATATTAAAGTTTACTGATTTATATAAATTAAAAAAATTAAAATTAAATTGCTTGAATTTTTTATTTAACCATATATTACATAAATCAATTAGATTAAAAAAGTAATGATCATTTATATTTGTAGAAATTACAGTTTTATTATATTATCTTAAATAAAATTAATTATTTTTAAGAATCTGATTACAGATTTGCTTAATACTTTATGCAGTAATAATGTAGATTATAAAAATCATTAGATTATTATCAAAATATTTCAAATTCTTAAAATCTAAACAAATAAGGCTAATTACAAATATTGGCACTATATATATTGTAAAATAATTAGAGCAAAATTTAAACAAAAATTGAAATTATTTATTCAAGTACTTCAATAGAAAAAAATGAGAAAAAATCTCTTTAACTTTGATTTTCTTATTTTTTATTATGTTGTCAGGTTAGTCTCTCACTTTAAAAATTATTAATTCTTTTATTCAATAATTTTCTTAATAATTTTAAATATTTATAACTTTTTTTTCTTGGACATATAAATGTATATTAGGTACAATTACATTAATTTTGACATATGACGATTGATTAAAAGCAATAAAGATAAGTCAGGCGGTGTGTAAATTAACTTGTCCGTTTCAATGTGGATTTAATTTGTTAGAATATATTAATGGACATTGCAGTTGTAGTTAATATGATAAATTGTCATGTTTGATCGCATATTTTATTTTTTAATGATTAATATGGATAGATGAATATTAAAAAAATACACATTAAAAATAAAAATATCAAATCAAACAAATAAAGAAAACTAAATAACCAAATAAATCTAAATACGGTCAAAGAAGGTCCGAAAGATGTTTGACTATAAAAAAAAATTTGGAAGAGAGAAGATCTGACGGTTCTAGTTCTAGACAGAGAATATATTTTTGTACTTAGAAATTTCTAAACTAAGAATATCTCATCTGTGTAGGTTTCGTTTTTTTATGATAGAAAATTAAATCCGGTGGATGACTTGGACATCGGTTTTGACATAAATTTCTCTATAATTAAATGTTAATTTCAGCTCTTTCAAAATTTTAATCGATTAAATTAAAAATTAACTAAATTTTATTATATACTTTTGGAATAAACAAAATAAAGTATTACAATAACAATTATATATATCATTGAAAAATAAAATATGAACTAGATT